>NC_042297.1:10669697-10879697 GCF_901000725.2 Takifugu rubripes | reverse complement strand
CCAGGGAACAGATGGCTGAGAACATTTGTAACGAGGTGGAAGAACAGGTGAAGTATGCTGGGGGGGGGCCAGTGTTGAGAAAACAAAGTTCTTGGTTTTTGCTTATTGGACCCTCCCTTCTTCATGTGGTAACCTTCCTGTTCCTCTGACCTCATGACCGTGGTGATCTCTTCTCAGATTAGATCCAAACTATTCTTCTTCTGTTCTTTTTGATGAGCTAACAGGAAGCAGGAGACGAGGAGGCAGGAAGGATGCACAGCAGGTGGGAAAAGATGAAGGATTCAGAACAAGCATGGAAGGAGACGAAAGTCCTGCGAGACTCCACCTTCTGTGTCCAATCAGGTTCATCCCCAGGCACTAACGAGCTTAACGAGTTACTCCACCCAGTGAGGGAGGGAGACTCATTAATGCTGCAAATGCTGCTAATTGGCTCCCAGCTGCATCTGTTCACATGAATAACTGAGACAGGAAGTGACACGCTGTTCAGTTATTAACCAACCACTGCACGGTGGGCGGGGTCAACTGAGCTGTTCGGCTCACAAAAATCCCACCTTGACACGTCTGAGGTTGTTTTTGGTTTTTGAGAACTCCCAGAATGCACTGCAGCGGCAAAACAAGCAGTGAGGTGGGAAAAAGAGTGAGGTTACACATGCTAACATGCTAACACTGTTGTTTAATAGCAGAATAATTAGCTTCTCAGATATCCATGCTACTGTTCTATGTTTTTGTTTGAATTTTTCGTTTATTAAATTTATTTTATATTTTAGCTGTTTTACTTTATGATGCTAACCTTTTTTTACGAAGTCAGTGAATTGACAAAATTGTTGTCCTCTGACCCACAATTATGCGGCGTTAACATGCTTTAATAAACAGATTAATTAATTTGAAACGTGGAAAAGAGGTTGTTTTGGTTCATTTGGGGGTCACGGGGGAGATGAAGAGGATCCTGTCAGAATAAAGCGGAGCAGGAAAAAGAAAAGAGAAACAATGAAACCTGAGCAGCAACTTTAAAACAGGAACCAGCATGGTGCCAATTAGCATGAAGCACGCTAACACGAGCTAACACTTGCCCTCCTGCGGTTTCTGATTAAAGTGCATATCGATGGTATAAATTATCTCCTGCTACAATAGATCGCCGAGCATCTATATGTAAATGTTTAATTAACCCGAGGCTGAATCGCTGCGCTGCTCCACAGTGGACGAATTAATCTGATGATGGCGGCCATAACGTCGCGCCGACAAAGGCCAAATGAGCCGCAGAGGCTCCGAGGAAGATACATCAGAAACGCCGCCTCATTTCCTAAAGCGATGTTTGTTCTTGGTGATGAAGTCGACGCCTCGTTAGTCTTCTGGTGGCGAATCGGAAGAAATTTTAAACTTAACTGAGTTTAGCGAGGCGGCGAGGTCGGACGCCATGTTGAAACCTGGCTGGCAGTGTGAAGCAGCAAATGGCGACGGTTTATGGATCATTTATGGATCATTTATGGATCGTTTATGGATCGATTTAAAGTGTGCGTGGACCTCCCTCCCTGTGATCCACCAGCTGAAGCTCCAGCCTTTAACGTCAAACATAAACATGTGACATGTTCAACATCTGTCACACGTAATCTGGTTATCAGTGATTAATTATTATTGTTATTGATCACGTGTGAACTGATGCTGGACAGGCAACATGTGGATGAATTAACCCCCCTTCAAGAGATCCTGACCTTTGACCTTGGTCGGCCCGCACGTGTCAGTCACACAGGACGCCGTGTTGAGGTGGCCGAGGAGCCAAGACGAGGTTGGCAGATCACCTCCTCCTGTGACTGTGACAGGGATTAATTGGGATTAATCAACTAGCAGCAGTCTGAGGAGAAGCAGCGTTGACCCTACCTGGGGGGCGTTGACCCTACTAGGGAGGTGTTGACCCTACCTGGGAGGTGTTGGCCCTAACAGGGAGACCGTGACCCTACAAGGGAGGTGTTGACCCTAACAGGGAGGCGTCGACCCTACCAGGGGGGCGTTGACCCTACCAGGGAGGCGTCGACCCTACCAGGGAGACCGTGACCCTACAAGGGAGGTGTTGACCCTACCAGGGAGGTGTTGACCCTACCAGGGAGGTGTTGACCCTAACAGGGAGGCGTTGACCCTACCAGGGAGGCGTTGACCCTACCAGGGAGGCGTCGACCCTACCAGGGGGGTGTTGACCCTACCAGGGAGGCGTCGACCCTACCAGGGAGGCGTCGACCCTACCAGGGAGGCGTCGACCCTACCAGGGGGGTGTTGACCCTACCAGGGAGGCGTCGACCCTACCAGGGAGGCGTCGACCCTACCAGGGGGGCGTTGACCCTACCAGGGGGGCGTTGACCCTACCAGGGAGGCGTTGACCCTACCAGGGGGGCGTGAGCAGCCCCGGGGGTCAGCGCGTCTACACATGCACCGATTTCTCCTCGTGGAGTGAGAGCGGAGAAAGTTGACTTTGTTTCCTCGCAGCAGCGCTGAAGTATTCGTTCAATTCATCCCTCGTTCATCTTTGAGTTCCAGAGAGGTTGGAGGAACGGAGGTGAATAAAATCACCTGAGAGGGGGACAAGAGGGGGACAAGGGGGGGGACAAGAGGAGGACAAGAGGAGGACAAGAGGAGGACAAGGGGGGGGACAAGGGGGAGGCTGAGCAGGGGGAGGCTGAGCAGGGGGGAGGCTGAGCAGGGGGGAGGCTGAGCAGGGGGAGGTGACGGGGAGGAGAAACTCCTTCAGCAGTTGTCGGCGCTCGTCTGACGTGTTCAGGATTGAACATTTTGTCGTCAACAACTGGTTGAAAAGACGAGTAGAAACAAACAGTGCCGGCGGCGGGACACACTGCAGGGGCGTGATGCGGCTCATGAATGAAACATGGCGCCGCCGCCTTCGCAGCGTTCCTGCGTCCTCCTGGAAAACAGAACCGCCCGAAAAGCATCCAAACTATAGAAGTAAGGACTTGGTGAAGTCGTTCCTGCCCCTGTTGGGGTCATCGACGTTTCTCCCTCAATATCAGGGCTCTAACAGCGCCATCTAGCGGCGGTTGAAGGTTCGGATAGAAATCGTTGATGCAGCTCAACTGAACCTTCGGCGAGACAGAAAACCTCATGTTGCAACTCAACGGGCTCTAAACTCATCCTGAGAACTGAGGCTCGGAGGGAAACACGAGCTCTAAATATACTTTTGTCGGGACAAATTGTTGCAAAATTTCTACAAATTTTGATTTTCCCGTCTTTATAATAACGAATTAAACGAATTAAAGTGTGGAACAGCAGAATAAAGAACTTTACGTTTCCGTTCGTATGAACTTTACAGAGCAAAGGAGTAAATCACACACACACACGTACACACACACACATTATGTTAAATCCGTACCAGATTTAATGTTGATTTAAATTTCATACATCTGGACTCGCTCATAATTTTAAATGTTTTACTTCCTCAAAACATGGATTGTCAAATTTTAAAAAATATGAATTTCCACCTGTAAACAAATAAAATAATTGCGTAACTTTAAAAGGCGAGAAGATGTTTTGTCGTTCCAGAAAAATCTTGCTGCTCTTCTGTTTTCACAGAACAAATTATTTTCTTTTCTTAGTCTAAATAGAAATAAACAATGTTGGTTAACTTGGACTGAAACAAACAAAGAAAAAAATAGTTTCACTCCCTAAACAAGGAAACCCGCGTTAATCTCCGAATGCTGCAGTTTCCCGGGAATTTACTAAAAATGATGGATAATATTGTCCGGAGGCGAAAAAACAATTAAAAGACAACATTTTGGCTGCCGACAGGCGCTAAATGAATATTTGTGGAGTGTGTGAGTCGCCTCTTCATCCATCAGAGCAGCTAATTCCCAGCCAGTAAAAACCCCGCCATCATCTGGTCCGTGCGCGGACATTTATCTCGATGAAGCACCGCATAACCCCGCACCTCCCCCGCACCTCCCCGCACCTCCCCCGCCGTCCCTCCGTCACCTCCGAGGCGCATCGGTCCGTGCGTAAACACGAGGAAACGCTGGCCTCGGCACATTTTAAACGCTTTAGCGCAGCAGCTATTAGCTGATCTGTTATTTATTTCCTCTTCTTGTTATTAACGCCGGACGCGATATTATTCTAATTATAGGAGGACCAATCAGCGTCCCCAGCTCGCTTCCATTAGCTTTGTCTTTCACACTGTGATTCTGATTCATCGCAACATCAAACACACCCAACTGCAGAGGTCACCAGGCGTCCTCGGCTCCCACTTCTGCTCCTCTTATTGCTCGTCTCTAATTGCGTTTGTCCCCCGCAGGATGAGACATCGCGTCGAGCCGCCCTCCAATCGGAGCGCCGCGCTAATGTTCGTTAGCTCTCTGGGGCTAATATGTGTTTTACTGGGGTTGGGTTCGGACAAGGACACGTTTCACGGCCAGGACGGGACTGGCCCATCGGTCCTCACTGGTCACGAATCACAACGGGACAAAAAGGGAGGAAATGACAGGAGGGGACCAAAGTTTGTGCCGGAGACACGAGGCAAAAAAGGGCGGCAAAAAGGATGGGGGGGGGGGTCTGATAATAGTCTTTAATTTATCTCTTAAAGATGTGTTTGACCTCTGAACGTCCCTCTGTCCCCTCATCATTTAATTGTCAAGGTGAGAGAGGAAATGAGAAGCACACACACACACACACACACACAGAGTTTCCTGGATGGATCTGGGTGTTGCTCTTGCTGTAAGCGTCTACAGTTAAACGTATATTGTTGTTAGCATTTCTCTGAGTTGATGCTAATGCTACTAGCGGGGCGAACTAGCTAATTTGACAATGCAGCTGATGGTGAACTCTGGGATCTGGACCCTGGGCTTTTGTCCTGGACCCTTGACCCTGTATCATGGACCCGGGCCTCTCTGAGCCGGGATGCTGAGCCAGATTTGACAGATTTGTGGACGGGCGTCTTCACGTGGGGCGGTAATGAAAAAGGGGGGATCTCCTCAGAGTTCATTAAGGGCCGTCATCACTCCTGGGCCTTCCTGAAGTTTACATTCATCAGCAAAATTAAAAAAGTGTCATGTTGATGGTGATTTGTACTCTTCCATCAAAAACACTCCGCCGGCTGCCTCCATTTGCATATTCTCAGGAGGTGATAATAAGTCATTGGTTCAGGATGGAGAGAGCGAAGAAGAGGAGGAGAAGAGGAGCCGACTGGTGGTCAGATGGTCCCCTCGACATTAGGCTACCTTACGATGCGCTAAAACGCCCCCGTTTGCTCAGACACTTTACATTTTGATGGAGTGATGTCACTTCCTGTCACCTTCCTCATCTCTGCTTGACCTTTGGGCGGTATCGTCGTTCAGCTGTGACAGAGGGGCGGAGCCTATGTGCTGTTGTTCCGCCGTCCACCAGGGGACCTGTCTTCCCTCCGTTAGCTTGTTTCCTGGAGCTTTGGCAGGTGCAGGCAGACAAAAGAGGTTCCAGCTCTAGTTACACATGTGAAGAACCACGGTTGATATTTTGTTTTTGCTCCTAAACTCTAGCCAGGATGTTCCTAGCATGCTACAGCTAGGTGCAGTTTCCCTCGGTGAACTCCGAGGACACAGTCGCCGGTAGAATGTCAATAAGTCTGTGTTAAATAAAGCGAGTGTACGCGTTTCTACGGTAACTGTGGCAGTGATCAAACTGTCAGTGAAAACATGTTCACTGAAAGGTTCCACAGAGGAAACACGCTGTTGTCTGCATAGCTTCACCTTTGTATGCTAATGGGGAGAAACGTACACTTTACAAAGGTGTCACGCTGCGGCGGCGCCCGCTAACGTCTTCGCCCGCTAACGTCTTCGCTGGATCCTCTTTCAGCAGCAGCAGCAGAACAGATGAAATATTTATGCTAATCGTTGCAAAACTTCCCACAAAAGAAAACAAGAACGCGGTGACGAGGAGCTGTCAGGCGGCGCCGTCAAAGTGACGAGTCTGAATCCACCCGAGCTGCTTTTCAAGTCTTTGTAATGACGCGCCGGCATAAGGAGCGCATCACAGGGCATTAGCATCACGGCGCTGATGTAGCCCCGCAGGCTAACGCTAGCACTCCTGGCTGACGCTTGGATCTCTGGAGGAGACGCCTGACTTGAAAGCACCGGGATAAAGTTTGCAGGAAAAGTGGAATTAAAGATGCGACTCTTTGTTCCAAAAAAGAAAATGAAAAAAAAAAAAACGATCCGCACAAAAACAAATTGTTTTATTTAAAACCATGAATACGTAAAATACGATTTATGAAATGAAGTGAAAGTTGAGGCGAAGTCGGAACGTTTGGGTTTCCATCAGGAATGATTTCTTTGCTAAAGAAGCGTTGTGTGTCTGCAGTGGCGTGGGGGCGGGGCCTGTGTTTAGCCACAGGAAGTCCCTCCCCGGGCACCGCTTTGATCTCAGAGCCAGTGGAACAGCAACCAGGGCTGGAACAGACACAAACACTTGATCTCTGCACTTAATTAGCGTTGCACTTTCGCGGAGGGGGCGGGGCTTGAGGTGGCCAGTTGTGTTCTTCAAGAAAAGACACTTTAACATCATTTGAGTAGAGTTGGCGTCAGCCCGGAACACGTGGGCATACATGTCGGGTGCACACGTGGAGGTCACTGCGGCCCCGTGGCGTCCACTCACCCCCCCTCCCCCTTCCCATGATCCTTCAGAACGTTTCTGATGTTCCCAGAACTCCTGAAGTTGGATCTCCAACAATGTTCTGGACGCCGACCACCATCAGCGGAACATTCAGCTGCCCTCAGCAAAAATGTTAAAGTTCTCGGGACGCCTCCGTCACGTCAGGAACTCTTCAGTCTTCACGCCGGATTCGGCGGAAATCCTCTCAGCTCGTGCTTCCTGGAATCTCCGTCGCCTTTGCTCATTCCGGGGTCAGGCTCCGCCCCCGCGCTTCCAGGACAAACATGGCGGCGGAGAGGCCGTAACGCCAGCGGCAGCAGAATTGTGTCAGTTCTGCTAGTTGGAGGATGGGGAGGCTGACATTTGGTTCATGGTGAAGTGGTTGTCGTGGTGATTTCTGCAGAATGTGACAGAGTGAAGGGGCCGCTGGGATTAGGAGAGCGTGACCAATCGGGATTAGCTCTGCTTTAAACAAATAACAGGTCAGAGCAACACCGAGACAGAGCGGACTTCATTAAAACAGCCCCCATCTGACTGTCTGTCTGTCTGTCTGTCTGTCTGTCTGTCTGCCTGCCTGTCTGTCTGTCTGCCTGCCTGCCTGTCTGGCTGTCTGACTGTTGCTGTCTGTCTGTCTGACTGTTGCTGTCTGTCTGTCTGACTGTGTGTTGCTGTCTGTCTGTCTGTTGCTGTCTGTCTGACTGTGTGTTGCTGTCTGTCTCACTGTGTGTTGCTGTCTGTCTGTCTGCCTGTGTGTTGCTGTCTGTCTGACTGTTTTCATCCTGTAAATATGTGATCTAGAGCTCAGAGTTCTTGTTTCGAGGTATATACGTGTGTGTGTGTGTGTGTGTGTGTGTGTGTGTGTGTGTGTGTGTGTGTGTGTGTTTCCTTCTCTCTGAGCGCTGTTGAATCGTTGATTCTCCGCCGGAGTTTAAATTAAACACCTAATTAAAACTCATTAGCTGCAAACAGAAGACACATTTACGGGAAACTTTCTGTCTTTAATGATCAAACACGAATTAAAGCAACAAACACAGAGCTCGTGCATGCGCGCCTGAGTCCACAGGACGTAATTAATAACTAATATTTAACATCAAACGCTTTAATCCTGGTTCGTCTTCAGGCCGAAACTGCAGCGGAACTTTAATTCGCCACCAGCTTCTGTGTCGCAGGTCCTGCATTTTAGATCAGATCAGCTCGATTGATCCGTTTGATCGCTGCTGCCTGCTGACGGCCACAAGTCGATCACATCTAATCTCCTTAATCTGGTTTTTAGACCAAACAGCTGCACGTCAGGACCAGAACACAAATTCAGTCTGATAGATTTTATTGTCTTTCAATAACATCAAACTGGATTTTAAAACACATTTTGCAAAATGTCATAAAAATCCAGATCATCCCATCAACTCCATCCACGGAGTAAAAATTAAAGTAATTGAAGTGAGATTAAAACATCAGGAAAGCGTGTGTGCGTCACAAACACTCGTCCCTCATTTGTGTGTCTGCTGCCCTCTTGTGGCCGCGCTGCGATCGCGCGGCTGAAACTGGATCCACGTCCAGGAAAGTGGAGATTTTGTCAGTCGTCTCCTCCACACAGGCTGAGCAGGGCCCTCTGGTAGTCTCCTTTGGTGTGTTCCTGAACACAACACAGGCTCTTCAGGGTAGCGACCACAGTCGGTGTCTTAGCACTTTGAGAATGTTTCATTTATCATTATTTGTCTTAATTTATCATCTACGTGGTAATTTATTGTTTTTGCACAAACTCCAGAATGTCACGTCTGTTTATATGTTATTGCACATATTTAGAGTTTCGTTGCGGCATTGAAAGCTGGAGTTTCCTTTTGCTGGAATCGACCGGACATCCTCTACTGTGTTACTTCCGGTTCCGGTTGGGGAAAAACGTCAGAATATTACTAACTTTTAAAATCTAATTAACATTATTTACTGACTCATTATCGTCAGACCGCCACAAACTAACTGGAGTTTGTGAAATAATGAATTTCATTTTATTTAATTGCATTTGATCAACAATAGTATACATTGTGGATGACAATTATGTTTCAGATATAAATTCAGATTTTTTCTTCCTTGTGTGCTGCGGCTTTTATTTGCTATTTACTGCTTAAAAAATATTAATTTGACTGTGCATTGTCCTGTATAGCCTTGCATGTGACAAATAAAGATCCCCTTATCCTCTCTTGTCTTATTTAGTAAAACAACAAACACCCTGTGGACTACCAGGGGGGCTTTTCCAGTTTACCTCCGCTGGAGCAGCTCGGGGCAGGTAGGCGCCTCAGAGAATTACAGGAACATCACCTCTGAGGCCCAGGTTACATCACAATGTTTTCGGGTGAAAACAGAAAAAGTTTCATTTATTTTTGGGGGGTTTTCTGCTGTTCGTTTACACGGGAACCCCTCAAAAAGGAACAAAATGATACGAAAGCAAAGCGTTTGTACCAGAAGGCACAGAAGAGCTCGGAACGCGCTGTGGCGTAAACGGGCCTGAGGCGCCCGGGTACTTACGGCGATGGTCTGGAACAGCGACTTCTTGTGCTGCCTCTTGAACTCGGATCGGATCTTCTTCAGGTCCACCTCACAGCGGGAGACTATGATCCTGGTCACCACCTTCTCCTTCGCACCTTTGCTCTGCGCACGGAACAACAGTCAGTCAGCGCGGTAAGTGTAGGTGTGGACCAGCTGCCGTTGCCATGGTTACCCCCCACGTACCTTCATGGCTTCACTGAGTCTGTTGGCAAAGTAGAGCTGTCTGTTCTGGAAGCAGTCCACTGTGGAGAGACGTTTAAAGATGAGCCGTTTTCACCGTCTTCGGGAAGAAAAGGGAATTTTCTGCTGCGTTACCCAGAGTGAGGAAGGATTTCTCCAGATCTCCTTTCACCTCCTTCCTGATGCTCTCCTGGATGTCGTACGGGCTGTAGCTCTTGTACCTCTCAAACACTGCAAAACACAGCGAGCCGGTCACAACCTCTGTGACATCACATTCAACAGGAAACACTGCCTTTAACAGGAAGAAGCCTGGAGCAGGACCCCCCTGCTGATGGGCGGGTGGGTGAAGGAGGGGCAGAAGAACGAGACTCGTGCCAGCAGAAACTTTTAGATCAAGGATCAAAGGAAGAAAAGAGGAGAACATGAGGGTCCAGAGTCAGGAATAAATGAAGTATCTGACCTTTCTGGAGGTGGGGCACGCTCCTCTGGGACATGATGGAGATCCAGGTGGTCACGTCGGTTCCCTTCCGCTTCACCCCAGCTTCATACAGAGACTGACAGGTTTTATGTGATTAGTTCGGTGGGCTGCGTGACTTTTGACCTCTGAAACGATCACGTTTCAAACCTGCCGTGACTCACTCTGGCGTCGTTGTCAATCATCTCGTAGTCGATCACGTTTGAGGGCTCGTCTCGTTTTGTCTGAAAAGGCGACGTGAACGACGGATTTATGGTTTATCAGACTTTTGTCTGATATGTTTGGGAGCTGCAACATTTTGACTTGCGTAATAATGTCATTCTGCTGTGGTGTTAGCATGAAAGCTACCTGAACCAGAGCCAGCAGCAGTTTAGCAAAGTTCCCTGACGTGTCTCCTGCGATGTCTTTGTCCAACTCCTTCTTAAACACTGAGGGGAGGAGAGCTAACGTTAGCCACATGCAGTCACCTGAATTCACCGTCCATGCTAACATGCTAACGAAACATCTTGTACAATATATAAGAGGAATTCAAAAGTCAAACAACAAATCAGCTTCCTGCTAACGTGAAGCCAAAGGCTCTCACACCCTCCACAAGAAGCAAAACTATGTTCTTGCTCCCAGAACAAACCATGATGTCATCTGTTGTCGTGTAAATGTGCAGTAAATCTGTGACGAGGAGGATGGAACGCTGTGGTCAGAGCGGAGCGTCTGTGAGGAGCAGGAGGAGCTCGCTCAAGTTCCATCAGAACCAACTTTGTTCCTGTTGTCACCTCGTGAACATGCAAAGACTGTAAATTTTAGATCTGATGAAATGATTACTTTCTCTGTAAAACTTCTTTATTTCCGTCAACTCCTCGTTGTTCCTGGAGCAGATGATCTCAATGAGGGTCTCTTCATCCGTTCCCAGGCCCTGAAACACCAAAAACCACGTTAGTGCCGCCAGAAAACAGACGTGGGTCCAAGGTGCGTTTCCACCTTCATGGAGGCTTTGAGCTCAGACGCGTCGTACTGAACCGTGCTCTTCATCAGCCCCAACATCAGCGTCTCCAGCGAGCCCGACAGCGCCCCCTTCAGGGCTGTGACCAGATCCTGCAGACAGACCGAGTCCAAGTGTTGTCATGGAAACATGCGGCGCTCTTGGCAACATGCTTGCTGAGGAAGAAACGCTCCAAACCTTCTTGGCGAATCGCTCGTATTCGAAGGCGACGTCTCGCCGCTGCTCGTAGCTGCGTCTGGTCAGGATGTCGATGATGGTCTGTTCGTCAGTGCCTGCAGAGAAACGTCAGCTCTGGCTTCAAGCTCGGGTCACGGCTCGGGTCAAGGCCGGGTCAAGGCCAGGTCACGGCTCGGGTCACGGCTCGGGTCACGGCTCGGGTCAAGGCCGGGTCAAGGCCGGGTCACGGCTCGGGTCACGGCTCGGGTCAAGGCCGGGTCAAGGCCAGGTCACGGCTCGGGTCACGGCTCGGGTCACGGCTCGGGTCGCGGCTCGGGTCGCGGCTCGGATCGCGGCTCGGGTCGTGGCTCGGATCGTGGCTCGGGTCACGGCTCGGGTCATGGCTCATGGCTCGGGTCGTGGCTCGGATCGTGGCTCGGGTCACGGCTCGGGTCATGGCTCATGGCTTGGGTCACGGCTCGGGTCATGGCTGGTTCTAAAGCTCTTTCACCCCTAAAGTAGCGCCTCACAAACACACCGGGAAGCAACCCGAAAGGCAGCATGGAAGCTAGCATTAGCATTCCCTTTCTGTACGTGTTTTTCTAGTCTGTCTTTCAAGGCGTAAAAATGTAACAAAGAATCAAAGAAGGTGGAGGACTGTTGGAAGGGAGACGGAGGGACTCTTTGTGACCGTTATGTCCCTCTGCTTCCTCCTCACCAGAAAAGGCAGATTCCCACGACTAGCCAAAAATCCATGCTTTAGCAGAAACCCTGAGTCTCAGCATTGCCTTGTGGGGGCGCTCTGAGCTGAGGGGCTCCCAGTAGGGGGCGCTCTGAGCTGAGGGGCTCCCAGTAGGGGGCGCACTGTGTCTCTACGCTCCTTCACCTTTAGTCTTGATGGCCACATCGATCCTGGCAGCGTCTCTGGCCGGGTCAAAGTCTCGCGCCGGCACTACAGTGGGGAATGTGGGTTCTGGTTCCTGCAGAGGACAAAGGAGGACGTGTCACCTCACGAGGTGCTGCTGACCAAAGTACGGAGGCCTCCGAAGGACAAAAATATCTGAGAACGTTTGCCACTTGACATGAAAACAGTTGGACCGGATGGAATTCTGAAAAACGTAATAGGCTGAAACGGTCAGTGGGGGCAACAGCTGGGTAACGAGGACGAGGACAAGGACGAGGACGAGGACGAGGACGAGGACGAGGACGAGGACGAACCGACATGCTGCTCAGTGCAGGTGACACCGTCACACCTGCTGCAGGAGAAAAAGCATCTTTTTGGATTCCTCCGTGAACAAATGCAGGAAGTAACTGATGACGCTGTCAAAACCGTTTTAACGTGAAACAGTCGGTGGATTAGTGATCCGTTATCAGGTGTCCTGTGGGCGGAGACCCGACCTCAGGTTCACCTCTTTATGGCACCACTCAAACATTGCAACAACCGTAAAGATACGAGAGCAACGCTGGAACGTAACAACTTCCTGTTGCACGACAGCGGGTCACTCACCGTCCCGTAGGACAGCGTCAGTTGCCCCAGGAACTCGGACACCAGCGCCATCTTTGGTCAACCTGAGAACCGACACAGAGAGAGACGTTGGTATCTCACGACAGCGAGTCCACGGTGACAGAACAGCTAAGGCAGAACTCCCAAAATCGCCATCCTATAAAGGTTTCCGATGTACCGATTACCTGTTACCATGGCAACCTCGCAGGTTCTGAAAATGCCTAAAGTATCAAGAAGTTTGTTGCACATTTTTCCAAATGGGTTTCACATCCACCAGCAATATGAGGAGCAAAAAAGCAAATTGTCCTGGAAAAACAGACGTGATCGTTGCATCTTTATTTGACCTATTGACCTTGACACCTGATCCTCTCTTGACGACAGTTTTGTTCAGTTATAGAACTAACAGCTAACGGAGATCCAGAAACTGCCAACACATGGCGGGCCGGGCTAGCTGATTAGCATGTTAGCTTTATGTCATCTCTGAATCAGCAAGGATTCGAGGAGTGTTTGATTTATTGAACAGGGTGTACCAGGGGGGTGTGGCTGCTGATAACAACTATGAAGAGCTTCAGGAGTGACATGCACAGAGAAGGAAATCTTTGTCGACATCGACCTACAGTGACACACCATCAGGAAGCATGTTTGAGGCACCAGTTCCATCACCTAGCAACCACAGACACAAACAGTTTCAGTGTGTTTAGCAGGATAATTCTGCTGTTTTTCCGTGACTGATAAACATGTGGAACACATGTGGAACCAGTAACATCGACCATATATGAGAAAAATCCATTAGTTCTAAGAAAAACGCATCATTTTTCTGCTGCTTTAAGCTGACCTGTGACCCGGTAAAGTAGGAGCGCTGGAAGATTGACAGAATCCAAGCGTTAAAATCTGACGCTTTCAACCTCTCAAACTTTAGAGCAACGCTTGCTAAGCTAAAGCTCAGATATTTTTCATGCTCGTGTCTGTTTCTGATGACGATTATTGATTTTAGATCAGCTTCCAGACCAGCGATCAGTGACAGGAACTGTGCCTGAGCAACAGGCCATGGCACACACACACACACACACACACACACACACACACACACACACACACAGAGCCATGGTTTCCCTTCTGTGCTCTTCTGAGTTAGTTCTGTGCTCTTCAGCTGAAATCTGTGCACGTCACACAGCTGTTAGCATGTTCTTACCTTCAGAAAAGAAGCAGCAGCAGCAGCGAGGAGCAGCTCCGTTATGAGCCTGAGCAGGACAGGGTGTGGTGTTTAAACACACACACACACACACACACACACACACACACACACACAGAGTTCAGTGGATGAAACTTTTACACATCGGACTGAACTCATGGACATAAATTCCTCTCCTCGGCTCCGCCCAACACCAGCTTCAGTCCAAGGTCCGACACGCTGCTGCGCTGTGATTGGTGGGCGGCTCTTGGCCTCGGAACATCGTTGCATCACAGTTTTGGTATCACAGCAACAGTGCAGCCATACACATCATCACTGATATATTCAAAGAAGTGGATGTTGGCATGCTAAAGTTAGCTTTATCTCTTCAGTGTGCATCGAGATCAGCTGTAGGACGCCCCTGGTGGTTGGCTGAATTATAGGCCCGACTTCCTGTCAAACATCAGAGTTTGAACTCAGTTGCCACCATCTTGGTTTGAACTAGGTATTATAGTTAGCTGTGATGGGGTAAATAGTTACTAAATAGTTAGCCAGCACTAATCTTTTTAGGTTATTTGAGCTGCAAGAAGTTCTGCTGCGACAGTGAAGGGGACAGTGACTTTAATAAACTCGGTCAGTTCCCCACGTTTCTGTGAAAGAAAATATTAAAATCTTTGGTTCCTTGATACAGCAGTGAGCACCACCTAGTGGATGATCAGGATGATTACTTTGAGAACTGTTATTTTTTCTTTCATCTTCTACAACTTTACCCTTGGTGGAATAATGTGTGTGTGTGTGTGCGTGTGCGTGTGTGTGCGTGCGTGCGTGTGGGTGTGCTTGTGTGTGTTTATGAATTCTGACCCACATTCTTTCCTCCAGTACAGGAGACGGAAACAGGAAACTTCAGGAAATAACAGAATCCTTCTGTCATGTGACTGTCTCCCCACCAATCACAGCAGCCGTGCACTCCCTTGTGTCTCTCTCTCTCTCTTTCTCACACACGCGCGCACACATGCATACTTGTACTTCTGTCTGTGTGAGAGCTTTCATAGATGTATTACATTCTCCAGAACCTCACCCTAAACCTGACCATCCCAACTTAACCCCTGACCCCTGACCCCTGCCGTGACCCTGACCCAAACTCAGATCTAACTTAAAAAGACACTCAGCTGTGTTAGTCTGATATTTGTATTCTTCTTCTAAATAGCTGCTAAATTTTGCCTTCTAGTTTCCATCTTTAATGAACGTTTTCCCGAGCTAATAAAACGTAAACGCCCTTATCGACTTTACAATCCAGTGGAATGTGAGTTGGACTGTGTCACCATGGTAACAATCTGTTAGTAAAGCTGGGTGACCTTTTTATCTGTGGTTTATTTTCATCATTTCCAAGCCCCTTTTCATTTATTTATTTATTTCATGTTTTGTTTGTTCTGTCTTGAAACCAAAATCTGAGTAGTAACTCTGTCCACCAGAGGGCGCCACACACCCGCTCAAACACTACGCGAGAGCGGGACTGGGGGGCAGCTGGGGGGGAGGATGGGGCGATAACGGCCAGCTGGGATTTGCATATTTTATTCAGAGTTGGGCTCCAGCATTACAGGTGATGGTATAGTTGCTCGAGTTGCGAACAGTTGTAGGCTAATATCTCGAGTAAATGTAAAGCTGCCACAGAGGGTGACTAGAGTCATGAACAGTAGTTAACAGAGGCCTCCTGGCCTTCGTGCTTCAATGGTCAAGGGACGTGGACGTGGACGTGGACGTGGACGTGGACGTGGTCCATGAGCTCAGCAACACCTTTCATCCCGCTCCCAATGACACTGGGTCCAGCCGGTGGGGCTTTCGTACAAACACATTTCATTAAAGAAACATTTTCTGACATGGGCTCACACATTTGACCTCAGACAACACACAACCCCCCCCCCCCCACACACACACACACACTAAAACTGTCAATTAAATGTTACATAAATATGCACTATTTATTGCCAAATATGGTCTTACAACAAATATAGCCACATTTTATCTTCATTCCTATCTGTGTGTGTGTATACATGAAAACTTGAAAACAAAGTGTGTCGGACGTGCTCTCAGCTCAGGTAGCGTCAATCCTCCGTTTCGCTGATGTTGGATTTGATCCTGTTAGCTGCTAATCCTCCTCAGAGCCACATTAACAGCTTTAACCAGGAGCTACTGAAACATGCTGATGTGCTAAAAGCACAACAGCTTCAGATCCATATCATTCTTCATGTGGACACGTAAAATGAGATAAACTGTACTGTAATTCAAACAGTGTCCATAGAATTAGCTTAATATGCTATCGGGAACATGTATGTGTTTGTTAGCCTTTCAGTTTGGCAACAACACCTGACACCTGCTAACGTTAGCCTAACAACTTCCTGTTTCAGTGTTCCAGTATGTAACCTATAATGGTTTTTTTGTAGCCTGCTCGCTAACAAAGGAGCCAGCAGTTGTGTTTGCAGCCGCTAAGCTCCGTCATGCTGAGGTCGCACCGCTTCAATCCAATTTAAACATTAAAACGAGACTAATCTGTGAAATGTGTCCAAACATGCTCAGATTAATGCACACAAACACACCAGGGTAGCAGCAATAGTCTGCGCTGATGCATGCTGGGTAATCTTGGACATATACGGACACGGGCGATGGGCGGGAGCGGTCGGGTTGATGTGTTTTAGCTTTAGAAAAGAAACAATGTTTCAATTTGCTGTGTTGGTCAGATGATCTGTCCTCAACTGGGATTATTGGACATGTTCAGAACGTTTGTTGGTGCTGATCCTGGGGGTCGTAGATGATCCTGGGGGTCGCAGATGATCCTGGGGGTCGTAGATGATCCTGGGGGTCGCAGATGATCCTGGGGGTCGTAGATGATCCTGGGGGTCGCAGATGATCCTGGGGGTCGTAGATGATCCTGGGGGTCGTGGGTTTGTGCTGGATCCCTCAGAACCCAGCAGCCCGGATCTGGTGCAGGGCAGCAGCAGGTGGAACAGTCGGTGACCCCTGTGATCCAAGATGATCCTGCGGGAACTGGACACCTGGTCCATCCTGGTCAGGTGGTCAGAGAGGTGAACACCCCCAGCCGGACTCCCTGTTCTGGTTTGAACCTGGGTCATGTGTCAATAACAGGACCACCAGCTTTAATGGCTTCCTGGTTCAGATTGGTCTGACCCACCTCCCTGTCCTTCAGATCCCCACTAATCCCATTAAGAGGAGTTGCTCCATAATCCCGCCACAGATCTGTGGTGTCCACAGGTGTTCACGGCTGCTTCTTCTTCACGGCTCTGTGGGATGTTACAGAACCCCGACTGAACGTCCAGGTAGGACCAGAGACGCCACCACACATGACTTTTATTCCTCTTCCTGAAAACACAGCAGGATTTATGAAGGGACCAGGACGGGGACAGGACAGATTCTTCTCACATTTATTGATATTAATATTTTAAAAAAAGTTTTTCTTTTTGTAATTTCACTCGATTAGCCATAAAAAGAGTCGCTGCGTTAAAGGGGGCAGTTTTGCTGCTTTTTGGGGACTTTTAAAATTTGAAAATCACCTTGATTTGATTTTTAACAGGAAGTGATTCGATTGTCCCCAATCTGGGGAGAAAATATTCAAAGTGCGGAAAAAACAAACGTTAACAAAAGTTTTGACGACGAACTCGAAGGAAAGTTCCTCCGATTTTAATCTGTTTCCAGGGACGATTGAATGTTCCGGACCAGCTGATTCGTTGACGTCAGTTACTCGATTGAGCTGAACCAACTAACTGGACCTGAGACTGTTGTAGTGATGATTGATCAGAGGATAAATCTGATGCTCATAATCCAACACCTTTAATAACACACCTGTCTCACACCTGTGGTCCCTGTCTCACACCTGTGATCCCTGTCTCACACCTGTGATCCCTGTCTCACACCTGTGGTCCCTGTCTCACACCTGTGTTCCCTGTCTCATACCTGTGATCCCTGTCTCACACCTGTGCTCCCTGTCTCACACCTGTGGTCCCTGTCTCACACCTGTGCTCCCTGTCTCACACCTGTGTTCCCTGTCTCACACCTGTGCTCCCTGTCTCACACCTGTGATCCCTGTCTCACACCTGTGATCCCTGTCTCATACCTGTGATCCCTGTCTCACACCTGTGGTCCCTGTCTCACACCTGTGTTCCCTGTCTCATACCTGTGATCCCTGTCTCACACCTGTGCTCCCTGTCTCACACCTGTGATCCCTGTCTCACACCTGTGGTCCCTGTCTCACACCTGTGTTCCCTGTCTCACACCTGTGCTCCCTGTCTCACACCTGTGCTCCCTGTCTCACACCTGTGCTCCCTGTCTCACACCTGTGGTCCCGGTGTCACACCTGCGGTCCCTGTCTCACACCTGTGGTCCCGGTGTCACACCTGTGATCCCTGTCTCACACCTGTGGTCCCGGTGTCCCACCCGTGGTCCCGGTGTCACACCTGTGATCCCTGTCTCACACCTGTGGTCCCGGTGTCACACCTGTCCACAGTCAGGTGCAGAAATATTCCTGTGACTGTCAGATTAATCCTGATGGCTCTTTGATCCAGCGTCTCTGTTCTCATCAAGGATGCTGAGCTGGGTGGTCAAAGTTGTCCCCAAGCCACCTGAGGCTCCACCTAAAAAGGAGGGACACCCAGGTGCTGCTGAAACCGATGCTCCGCCCCCTACTGCTGCCCCGCCCCCTGCTGCTGCCCCGCCCCCTGTCCAAGTAAGACACCATTTTGGTTTAATTATTACTACGATATTATTATTTTGCCTTATTGTTTGTGTCATCAGGAGAAGAAGGTGACGTTTCAAGATGATTGTAAAGCTGAAGGTAACACCTGTCACTGGTTATTCTGGTTCTGTTGGGTTCTGCTCAGCTGTTTAAAATACGCTCGATGCCTCCACAGCTCAGAAAGGTGACAACCCCAAACAAGAGGCTGCGCAGGAAGTCAGGTGAGTTCAGCAGGTCTCATGTGACCAACAGGTCTAAAAGGATTCTCCAGAAAATCTAGCAAGTTCTGAGAGTCCCAGGATCTGGATCGGGGCCACCTCAGCAGGATCCAAGGGTCCAGAAACGCCACCCCATCATCCGTTTCTGTAGCCAATCGCTAACGTTATTGATCCCGTTCCTGGCGTTACCTGGTCACCAGAACAGATCCTTAATGATTCCTCGATCTGATGACATCGTGCCTTATTTCCAGCCCAGTGATCAGCTCCCAGCCCGGTGTGTTGACGTGGATCAGCGGCGCGCTGCCTCAGCCCGGGATCTCCCCAAAACTGAGCCGGACCAACAGCACCAAGGTGAGGATCTGATTCAGGAGTCCACACTGGGCCCATGTACGCTCTGACACCGTCTCCCGTGTTCCTCTCTCTCCAACACGTCCGGCCACAGCAGGAAACCGTCAGCGGGTAGGTCCACTTTAATGAGACGGGGGGGGGTCCCTGACTGCCTTTAATCCAGTAGAATTTAGGATGATGTGGCTCGTCTGTGAAAAGATGTGGAAATTCTGGTTGCTTTCACACATGCAGGAGACAAAAATGGTAAATTTTAACCTTTTTTAAGGTTGTTTGATCTCCTTCACACATCTTTTTTCCCGAACCTGCCCCAAATGCAGCACCGCTGGTGCTGTGTGCCATGTTTCCACGGCAACCGGCAGAGAAAAGATGTGTGGTACTTTCTTTTAAATTTACCCCAGAGGGATAAAGGTCAACACTCTGGACCTGAACCCCACGTGTGTGTGAAAACACCCTTGTCGGACTTTTGAGAGTCTGATTTCCTGTAAAAATCTGAAATGTTCTGATTTTGAGAACCTCGTCTGATGTTCCGTCTTTCATTCCTTTCTGGACCGCAGTAACCCTGGAGATGAGTGAGTACACACACACACTCACACACACACACACACACACACACACACACACACACACACACACACACACTCACACATCGGATGGTAAATAGTGAGCTACAGCTTATCAGAGGAACAGATTAAGGTCAATGACCTGCCAAATAGTGAGCAGCTTTCCAACTTGAGCTTGTTTGGGACGTGGTGAGAAGCAACAGAAGATCCGTCCCCTCTCTGTTTATCTACAGTAAAGGGATGATGGCCTGGATCACTCAGGGTTTGGAGAAGTTTGTCCCTCAGCCTGAGCTGAAGAACAAACAGTTAACAGCTACAGTTCAGCAGCCGGAGCAACAGCCTGAGGTAGGTCAGCAGGTTCTGCAGAAGGCTCCTCTTGATCATTGAATAAAGTTATTGTTCTAACCAAACTGGTGGCTGCGTCGTGTTTAGGATGCTCTCCCCCAGGTTCTTATTCCAGCAGCAGCTGCTTCAGGTGAGCCTGGGGTACGTGAAGGGTTCTCACACTTCAAACGTTCAGAGCAAGAGCTCATAAATCTGGTCCTCCTCTGCAGAACCTCAGCCGCCGCCTGTGAAGATGGAGTCAGACCAAGAGGACAGAACTGACAACAGGCCCCTCCCACCCACGTATGTGTGTGTGTGTAGTCATTCTACTAGCAAACTGAGGACATTTTGGCTGGTCCTCACAACATCAAAGACCTGTTTGAGGGTTGAGACCTGGTTTTAGGACTGATGTTAGAATTTAGTTTGGGTTTATGCCTGTGACGGTCCTGACGAAGATAGGACACGTCACTGTTTCAGGTCTGCGTCCGCCTGTTGACCCAGCTTTTATTCACTCATAACGTTCAGTCATCACCTCATCATCAGAGTTTCTGTTACTGTCCCATCAAGTTTATTTGTGTGATTGACAGGATGATAGGCTGGATCAAACACGGCATCGAGAAGATGGTGCCACAGCCGGACGCTCACGTTAGCTCAAAGTCTGAGCCTCCTGTCGAAGGTGTGGTCCCCATCAACTCGCCATGACAGCAGCTGATTGCGGATGGTAACGCTTTGGTTTTGTTTTCAACAGCAGCTTCTGCGACATCAGAACTTCCTGCAGCAGCGACACCTGCCGACACCGAGCAGTGAGGCATCCTTCTAATAAAAGATCTGTTATTGGACGTTCGGAAACGGTTGACCCTGGTAACGTGCAGTAAAAAAGACCTTGTCGTTGCAGGTCGCCCAAAGAAGCCGGGGTGCAGCCCAAGTACGTGGAAACAGACCGCAGGATTAAAATGTTGAGGCGAGTGTGTGATTTCACCTGACATGTCGCTGTTGCGTTGACAGTGTTGTCGACTGGCTCGTTAGCGGAATCGGCCGCATGTTGCCTCAGCCTGTCCCGAAGCAGGTGAGGGACTGTAGCATCAAGTTCTCATATTCGCCCCGGCCAATCCACTAAAAACTGTACTTCCTGTGTTGCAGGATGCAGTTAGCAACCAGCTGCAGACCAGTAAGTACAGCTAATGCCTTCTGAAGCTAGCGTTTTAAAATATGACCCCAGGGTCGCTCAGGCCTCTGTGCCATCACCACTGGGTCCTGGTTTTGAGTGTCAGGCGTAGGTTTGATTGCGATTTGAGTGGTTGGTTTTTGTGCGTTCTGTCCTGGCAGGAGCAGATGTCAGTGGTGAGGCAGACTCTAACCGAGCTCCTCTTCTCCTTCTGTTTCAGGGGGTCAGACGACCAGAGCCCCTTAAAATAAAAGGAGAATGAAGAGTCGACAGAGTCAGTCACACTGACACTGACCGCAGCAGAAAATAACTGAAAACTGAGGGAGGAAACGTTGTTTTTCCCAGTTTGATACCGTCAGTTTCTGCCAGCTCAGAGCTGCAAAGACAAAGAGCCCCTCTGTTTTTACTGTAAACTTCACGCTTCTAGTGGAAAATGTAGCTTTTTTTCTGCATAGCTCGTGATTACTTACACTTCAAACCAACAAATTCTTTTAGATTCATGGAAATAAAGAAGTCATTTTGAAATGTTTGTGGACAGTTTCTGTTCTGCTGCTTAGCAACGGCCAAACAGCAACACAAAAAAAATCAACCAATCAATGAACAGCCTGAGTTTTCAGGAGCACATGGACAACCGGGGCTAACTGTGACAACAAGCTAGTTACTATTATAATGGGGGTAACCAGGATACAGGGTCGTCGCTATGACAAAAGGAGGGGGTAACGACATGACAACAGAGGCGCCACAAGAACACCGAGGGAGGTGGTAACCATGACAACATGTTGGTCACCATTACGGTAGTGTGTCAGCTGTGAAAACACAAGGCAGGTAACCCTGACATAAGGGTGGTCACTGTGACAACAGGGATAGCCATGACAACAGGGTGGTTACTATGACAATAGGAGGTGGTAGCCCTAACTATGACAACAGGTTGATTACAATGGGGGGGGCAGTAACCGTGACAACAAGGTGATCAAGGTGACAACAAGGTGGTCACCGTGACAACCGTGCGTTAACTCTGTTGTCACAGTTATGGTGTCACCTTTACACCATAACTGAGTTGCATTTAGTCCTCATAAGTGCCATTTTATTTTAAATACTTGTTGATTTGGAACATTTCACTGTGATTATATTCTTCTTCTGTGGTGTTCAGTCAGTAATGTTCAGGAAAAATCAGATCTGGTTCTGGAGGACTTGGAACAGGACGAGGAGCAGAAGAAAGCTGAGAAAGAAGTGAAGGAGGAGTCACAGAGAGTGAGTCTGACATTGAGCCACCATTATGCCACCAGTACTCACTGGTTCTACTGGTCATCTGGGTCTGTGGTCTGGAATCATGGTACCCATGGTATCAGGATGTGAAGGGCAACGGTACTTTGCTTTTTGCAGACAGAAGGTGCAGACACCAAAACGGAGATGACAAAGAAGGAGGCAGAAGGAGCAGCTGTAACTCTCTCGGAGGAAAGGTTGGTGTCTGACCTGGACCAGAAAGGAAAATCCACAGACCATCACAGACAGGCAGATTAGTTAGACCAACTGCTGGCTCTGAAAAACAACATCTACGAAAACGCTTTTTGCTGCCTTTTCTAGCCCTTGTTAACACGGGTTGTGTAGTAGTTTGCAAATGTAAAAACCACTACGACATTTCCATACATGTGGCTGCTGATTTGACATCCAGTTAAGATATCTGATAGCTAGCTCTAAAACTAAAAGGTACATGTTCTTGTTTTATTATTAGTGGTTACCCAATAAAATATGGTGCAATGTTCACTGATCTGATGGTATGGAGACACATTGACCACCAATAGACACGTCCCACTGTTGTGATTTACAGGCTTTGATTAGACATTATTAGAGGAGCTTTGTTCTTCTCTGTAAAGGCTGCGGCAGGATCGTCTGGAGGTGGCTCGGGTCGCAGAAGAGATGGCCAGGAAGGCCGCCGAGGAGGCCGTACGACAGCTGGAGGAGGAGCATTCAGCAAAGATCATCATTGAGACGCTGCCTGAGTCCAACGAGCCGTAAGTGACGCCAGCAAAATCCACAGCTCAACTCCTGATGCTTTTGTTCACCTGATCCTCGGGTAGATTCAACTGGAACACCCAGTTAATCTTCAATCCTCTGAAATTCCCAATCAATCAATGCAGATTACACTGTGTGCAGAAGGGTAAAGAGTTAGAGAAAGAGATTTTCACCTGTTACTGTCCTGCTGTGTGATGTTAACAGGCTGTCCAATATCCCGGAGGAGGAAAACGAGGATGATCCCGAGTGAGTCCATCACCCTCAATCCAAAAGCTTTGGTCCAGATCAGATGTGTTCGCAGTCAGCTGAGACAGCTATCCACCAAACCCTCATTAGCTAATGCTCGTTAATGCAGTGGCTGGGAAAAGGCTGGGAAACTTCCGGAATTTCATGTTTTTTCCTGCAGTGATTTATCTTTAGATGTGCTCCCATCATCATGTCCAGGTTATCCTCTCCCTCCCCTGCCAGCAATAACCTGATCCAGGCGCTTCCTGTATCTATTTATCAGACCTGCACAAGGTTCAGGTGGCATTTCATCTCATTCTTCCAGGCAGAACTGCTTCAGCTCTGTCAGGTTCTCGTGTGTTTGGCTCTCTTCATGTCATCATGGTGCTTCTCTATTGGGTTGAGGTCTGTTGGGTTTTTTGGGTTGAGTTTTGTCTCATGTGTGTTGTTACATCTGCATCTTTTCCACTGACAAACGGCCATTCTCACATTATCCAGATGTAGAGCTTAGTTTCATCAGTCCACAGACTATATTTCTGTGCACAGCTGGTGTGCTCCTCAGATGTGCAGCTTCCCTGGTGGCGTCCTGCCGGTTCGATGTTTTACTGTAGACTCACAAATGCAGATGTGACCCAGCTCACCTTCAGATCTTTGCTGTCACTCAGGGTTGTTTCAACGAGGAGTCTCCTGTCATCTGAAGGTCATTTTGTCTGAGTGCCCACTGGCTGGTTGAGCAGCCAGGGTTCCATCTTGTCTTTACAGATCATCTGTCCGACTGTACAAAATGGTTTAGAACGTTTTTTTGATCAGTCAGTTTAGCTCAGTCCAACATTTTCTGAACAAAAACTCCAGATAGCTTCTTCAGCGTGAGGGTTCACCTACTTCTTCTGTGGCCATTTTGTATTTCGACCTAGTGTGTTCAATAAAGAAGGCATTTTCTCAGGTTTCTTGCTGTCCTGTCCTTCATCCTCTTCACCGTCCCTAACACCAGTTACCTGCACCTCCCCGCTCTTCTTCCTTCCTGAGCCAGACTTTTCTGAGGGTCTCCATCATTCCCCTCCTGCTTGTTGCCTGGATTTCTGACCGTTTAGGCTTGTTTACCCACCTGTACTGATTACCTGTTCTAACGTCACTAATAATTGTTAGAACTTCCCGACCTGTGTGTCATCGGTGGTGTGCTGGTCCTGCCAAACTGGTTCCCACAGAAATTCCAAGAGGTTCACATGCTTCTCTGCCACTGTACATAAACAGTCAAATATCTCCACGTCGGACCTGATTGATCACCTCAGACAATGATCAATCTTCTGACCTGCTGGCTCTGACAGGGACTCTGTCCCCTGTTTACTCCTCACAGGCTGCAGAACCTGCAGGAGGACAGTGAAGAAATCACAGAAGAAGAACGTAATGCTGCTGAAGGAGGCACGAAAAGACCAGAAGAAGAAGACAGAACAGCTCATCAGTGAGCTTCAAACTTGTGTTTGTAAAATATGATTCTGTCACCGAACAAGATCAATGTTAATCTGTAACTCTGGTATTAAAATACTAAAGTATATATGTAAATGTATGTATGAAATTTATTTATACTGAACATTTTGTCCCGCAGAGTCCCCGTCTGCCCACGCGAAGCCGCCGGGTCACCTTCATCGACCACTGCAGAACCAGCGTCTGATAGGAGAGACCTGGAGAGTCCAGGCTCTCAGCCAATCACGAGCCAGCCAGAGCAGCAAGCTCCACCCACTCCATTGGTCCCAGAGGCGTCTCGTCCGGTGAGCCTTTAAAGCACGGCATTCCCATTGGCTGGCGATGCCATTTATTGCTCCTCATTTATTCAGTTTCAGTTCAAAACTGCTAAAATGACAAAAAAACCCTTTGTGAATGTTTTTATAGACGTCAAAAAATAAAACTTTTGATACATAACGTTAGCTTATCAATCAGGTTTGATACTGTTTAATTATTTTCTCCTCAGACTGAGGCAGCAGTGGACGATGGATGTGCAGGTGAGATTCGCCAAAACCCAAATAAAGAAGAGTTTAACGATTTCAAAGTGGTGAAGAAAAACCTCCTGAAAACTTTAGATCAAATATTTGTGTCTTGGGTTCATGGAAATGAAGTGAAAATTATCGAGAGTATTCTTATGCTTCTTGCATAATTACGCTCATGACCTTCCATCAAAAGGAAATTTTCCTCCGATTATGAGATGAAACTTTTCGACGGGTCGCCGTTTCCCGGCTGTCTCTTCTCATCCACCTTTTCTCCATCCAGTTCCTGCTTGTTCTCCAGCCAAGAGCTTCCTGCTTCGTCTCCCGCATGTCGCTCGCTGCCTGGAGTGCTGCAGAAAGCTAATGCATGACCATGACCTGGCCCCGCCCCAGCTGTCCCTACCTACCCTGCCACCGCAGCTGATGGAGGAGCTGATGCAGCTCCCCGGCCAGGCTCGCCGCCACTGCAACACCATCATCAGCCGTCTCAGATCCCTTTGCTCAAACTCCCAGCACCCTCAGCAGCCTTAACCTCCCCTCCCCCACACACCACCCCCATAGCCTTATAGACTCCTCAGGTTTGTGTAGATCACAGTTAGAAGTGCCAAACACACAGTCACACTGCGAACACACACTCCCTCCATCATTCCCATCATGCTTTGCTGCTCTGCTCTGCTTCGTGACGAGCTGCTGGCCAAACCAACCCCAGGTGACATCACAGGATTTTATTTATTTTTCCACTTTTTCTTTTCTAAAAGACTGTTTTTTCCCACTTGAAACAGGCTTTAATTGTTCATTATTACTTCATTTTGTTAAAATCGAAGTGACTGTCGAATTTCAATGTGAGAATTTGGACTTATAATAATTTCAACTTGAGGTGAGATTCGTGTACTGTAAAATTACATGATGATTACGTTTATTTAGTTAGTTCTGTTAGTCTTTGTATTCCAAATGAAGATGAAAGTTTGACCTTAAATCACGTCTGCTTTGCTCTGCCCTGTTTCTCAGGTGGAGCTTTGGGGCTGAAGGCAAACGCTGAAGGTCAAAACATCCCTCAGATATTCACAACCCCAGACCCAGAGGTCCGGTTCCCCCCAGGAACAGACCTCCTAACATCCAAGTTCAGGTAGTGGACTCCTGGGGACTCCACTGTCTTTCAGTCTTTGTAGTCAGGATTATCTTGTACTTGTTCTCCTCAGCCCAGAACATGTGGATGAGCTGCGCACGACCAGTCAGGTGGATCTGCTGACAGCGGAGGAGGAGTAAGAGACGCCCCAGTAACTCACTCACCTCTGTGTCTCTGCCGTCCTCCACATCTGTCCTGTCTCCCTGCAGGACGCGTCCGCTGTCAGCAGCCAGTGTTGGCAGCGTGGTCATCCAGGACCGTCTCAATCAGCTCGTCAACCTTTTTAAAGGCAGAACGGAACGGCAGAAGGAGCGGCTGGCGGACCCGGACGAGTCGGAAGAAGAAAGTCCTTCAGCCTGTACGACTCCTGTAGTGTTTCCTGTGTGCTGATGTTCTTACGGTGCTAAAGAGAACAACTGAATCTGAGGCTAAATGAAACCCGCTGACATGTTGCCACAATGAAGAGGTCAACCCAGAGGAGAATCAGGAACACTCTTTACTTTCTGGTTTCCGCAGCTCCGAGCAAAGCTCCTCCTCCGCCTCCTCCTCCTCCTCCTCCAGGAGATGGAAAGAAGGATGACGTTCCTGCTGCAGAGGCAGAAAAGGAAGACGAGTTTGAACTCCCTTTTAAGATTTTAGGACATCCGGTGAAGATTCCCAAACTCCCCCCAGTCCCCGACTGGATCAGGGTAATGATGGAGTTCCGCTTCCCCTCCAGCATGGACCCATACACTGGTACCAAAACTCACAGGGTATTAGAGTAACTCCGAGTTTCCTTGATGAGCTGATCCGACTGATGATTTGGACTCAACAGATCGGTTCTATGTGATCTGGCTCTTCTTTGTTGTGGCGGCGTGGAACTGGAACGTGTGGCTGATCCCGGTCCGCTGGGCATTTCCCTACCAAACTCCGGAGAACATCCACCTGTGGCTACTCATGGACTACACCTGTGACTTGATCTACATCACTGACATCCTGTTCTTCCAGACCCGGCTGCAGTTCGTCCGTGGCGGCGACATCGTGGTCAGTGCCCGTGGAGGGAAAAACAACTCTCTCTACTCGCTTTGAATTCTGTTTCTGTAACAGAGTCCTTTCATTTCAGTGTGATAAGAAGGAAATGAGAGAAAACTACATGACAACAGACAGATTCAAGGTAAAAGCTCAGTCTGCTCACCTGGCGAACTCACCAGGCTGATGGACTCAATCCCGTGTGTCTGCAGATGGACGTCATCAGCCTGTTTCCACTGGAGATATTCTATTACTTCACTGGAGTCAATTCCCTGCTCAGATTTCCTCGTTTGTTGAAGGTCAGAACCTTTGTCTGATGGTCGTCTTCTGTCCTCCTGAGCCCATAAACCTCTGATTCACCTGCGAGTGCTGCTACCGTTAATGTGGAAAGAAGTTCTGATGGTTCTTCTTCTGTATAAGCAGAAAAAGAATCACGGCTGTTGTTGTTTCCTCAGTACCAGATTTTCTCTGAGTTCAACGACAGGATGGAAGCTGTGATGAAGAAAGCCTACATTTACAGGTGAGCTCCGCCCTGCTGCTCATCTGTGGCTACTGTCGATGTCTCTGCCTCTGTGGTTGACACTGTCCAATTGTTGTCTTTGTTGACATTTTTATTTTCTCTCTTCTCCAGGGTGATCCGTACTTCCACCTACCTGTTATACTCTCTCCACATCAACGCCTGTCTCTTCTACTGGGGCTCTGACTATGAGGGACTGGGATCCACCAAGTGGGTCTACGATGGAAAAGGCAACGCGTAAGGACGGTCCACACGCAACTGGTTGATTTCACTCATTAGGACAGAAGATTGTCAATGTTGTGAAAACCTTTTCTCTGAGTAAACCACCGGGTAGTCGTAGTAATGGGCGTTACAGGACCTGAAGGTCAAGTCTCTGTTACTTTTGCGCAGCTACATCCGCTGCTACTATTTTGCTGTGAAGACGCTGATCACCATTGGTGGTCTGCCAGACCCTACCACCGTTTTTGAGATTTGCTTCCAACTCATCAACTACTTTGTTGGTGTCTTTGCTTTCTCCATCATGATTGGTCAGGTAAGTGAACCTTCACTCTGCTAACCATGATCCTAAGGTCATAATCAAAACTCTCTGGTTCCGTCTCAGATGAGGGACGTAGTTGGAGCCGCGACAGCAGGCGAGAACTACTACCGAGCCTGCATGGACAGCACCATGAAGTACATGAACTCCTACAACATCCCCAACGAGGTGCAGAACCGCATCAAGACCTGGTACGACTACACGTGGAAGAGCCAGGGCATGCTGGGTAAGAGGGGCATTTTCTGTCAGAATCCATCATCGGCTACTCAATGTTTCACGATATATGTAGGATAAACACACGCTAGCTGCTTAAAAACGTCCGCAAATAACCACAGTTAGTGACACGTGTGTGAAATCAAAGCATCGGTGTCAGCTGCTTGTTTGTGATTGAAGCGCTGTGTTGTCTGTGTGTAGACGAACAGGAGCTGCTGGTGCAGCTTCCTGCTAAGATGCATCTGGACATCGCCGTGGACGTCAACTACATCATCGTCAGCAAAGTTGCACTGTTTCAGGTGGGAAACACTGATATTCTCATCAGAGAGCTGTTTATTAGCAACGCAAAGATGATGAATCAGGAAAACTAGATGATCTGAGGTCGGTCGGTCTGTCTGTCTGTCTGTCTGTCTGTCTGTCTGTCTGTCTGTCTGTCTGTCTGTCTGTCTCAGGGTTGTGACAGACAGATGGTGTTTGACATGCTGACCAGGCTGAAATCTGTGGTCTACCTGCCCGGTGACTTTGTCTGTAAAAAGGTAAACACACACACACACTTTGAGGACTTTCATAGACATGCCTCATTGAAGAAACTTATGTGTGTGCGTGTGCGTGCGTGTGTGTGTGTGTGGTGTGTGTGCGTGTGTGTGTGGTGTGTGTGCGTGTGTGTGTGTCAGGGGGAGATTGGCAGGGAGATGTACATCATCAAGCAGGGTGAGGTTCAGGTGGTGGGCGGTCCTGACCTACAGACGGTGTTCGTTACCATCAGAGCTGGCTCCGTGTTTGGTGAGATAAGGTGACAGTTGCTTCCTGTTGTCCTGGCAACCAGTTTAAAGCAGTTCTGATAATCTCATCTGTGGAGCCATCACTTTTGTGGGTTCAGTTAGATAACATGCTAATGTAGTAGTAAATGCTACAGACACGCCCTGACTCCTCACATGACATCTCATCATCCTGTGATTGAACAGCTTACTTGCAGGGGGTGGGGGCAACAGACGCACAGCCAATGTGAAGGCACATGGCTTCGCTAACCTGTTCATCCTGGACAAGAAGGACCTGGCAGAGATCCTGGTCCACTACCCTGAGTCCCAGAAACTCCTCCGCAAGAAGGCCAAGTAAGGCGGTTCCCGGTTGAACCCAGAAACTGAGCCCAGATTAATTATTTTACATGAGTTAAAGTTCTGCCCACGCAGATTTGAAGCCCTGATGCCTCCACAGAGCGCCATTAACAATGTTAAATCAAACATACGATAGCCGCTTTTATAATCCTTCAAATGGGCCGGTCCATCCGGCGCTACAATGTGATCTCATTGGTCAGAGTTCTCCAGACTAAAATACTGGATTGACACTGTCCTTCCGTGTCATCCCGTCTGATCCGTGTCAGCTGTCCTGGATAAGCATCAGCGGTAATCTGCTGGCTCAGGTCAGTCAGCACATGGAGAACCTGGAGGTTCAGTCAGAACATGGTGCTGCAGGAGGGAGGGTGGATCTGCTGCAGGTGCTGGTATGCTAATATTCTGCTAACTCTTTCTTCCTTTCTTCCTTTCTTTCTTTCTTTCTTTCTTTCTTTCTTTCTTTCTTTCTTTCTTTCTTTCTTTCTTTCTTTCTTTCTTTCTTTCTTTCTTTCGTTTTGCCTTTCCTTTTATCTTTCTTGCAGGATGATGCTGACGAAGGACAAGAAGCCAGAACAGAAGGATGGCGGTAAAGAGGCAAAGGATGTGATTCCCCCACAAGAGGAAACACCCAAATTATTCCGGGCAGCGCTGAGGATGACGGAGCAGGCGGGAATTAAAGGAACGTTTGCCAAACTGAGAGAAACATACAAACAGGCTGATGGTTCACAGGTGAGGCAGCATCAAGGGTGTTAAACAGGCTGACTGTAGAGGGCGCTAAGAGACGGGACTAAACAGCTGCTGATGGTGACTGAAGTTCTTTGACTGAAAGAAACGGTTTTGTTCCTCACAGATTTCTGTTCCCCCTCCTTCACCGACACATCGACGCACTCCAATCCGTCTGTCGACTGTCCAGGACGTGGACGACACGGTGTCAGAGAGCACTGACAGCTCTGTTGTGATCAGGATGACGTCCCGACACGCTGGAGAGGAAGTTCTGATGGTGGAGGTTACCCGCGAAGATGGAGAGGTGGAGAAGGAGGAATGATTTGATAGGAAACATCCATTGTCCAACATCCTGCCTTTCAGCAGCCTCCAGCACAGCTCCACTGTAGTCTGATCTCTGTCTATTGGCTCTTCATTATCGGTGGACTCTCTACCCTCCTCGCCGTTACAGACTGAGCTTTTTTTTTTTTTTTTTTTTTTTTTTTGCGTAAATTCGTTTTTCCCCGAGCCCGCAGTCAGGTTGCAGTACCTTCTCTCACCACACACATTAACTCACATTCATTCTCTATGTTTAATCAGAGGGGCGCTGTTTCCCCTGTGGGTGGACATTAACCCTTGATTAAAAAGAGATTAAAAACTTTTTATACGTATTAACTCATTTTCTTGGATGTTGTTTTTTGTAAAACTATGCCAAAGATTGTATTTTGAAGAAAAAAGTTTTTAAAAAAAGAAATGTTGACATAGAAAACTCAAAGTCTCAAATCTGTGAAAACTGTAAAGTAGGAAACAGAATTCAGATGTTTTTATGCTTCGAGACAAAAATGTTTCTCTTAATTGTGGTAAGTTTTAGTCAGCTATAACTGACTAACAGCAATAGACAGCAGCTTTTTCAGTTTGATGTGTTTGTGTGGGACACCTGATGCTCTTTTAAATTAACTGTTTGGGTTGTTTAACCTGTAGCTTGTCATGCAGCCCACAGGGCACATTTACAGATTTTAATACTGTTAATATTTGTTTTTGTGAATTTGTTCAGGTTTTGGCTGTCATTGGTTGAGCTTTCGGTTGAATATATAACAAAATAAAGTGAGATGACGTATGTTAATGACAACTTTTAATGTCACAAATTATTCAGCCTCCTCACTACAGTCGCAAAGAGGGTATGATTTATAAGCAGCTGTGCACAAAAGATTAAAAGTTGTGTATTTAATCACTAGGGGAATGGTTAAGCTTTAACTTGTATTTCATTGATCTAGAGTTTTTTGCTGCATTCATTGTACCTTTTAAACTTTGTTAAATTACAATTAGAATCAATTACAAAGAATAACGAAATATATAATCAAAATAACATCAAGACAACATTTAAGCTGCAGTGCTTGAATATTCACAAAACTGTTGCTGATCTGAGCACTGAAACAGTGAAACTTTAGCCTCAAATATAACAGTAAGCGCTCACTTAAGCAATGTTACCATTGAGATTGTTAAACAGAAGGGCTGCAGCTAAAGGAAAGAATTTAGGAAGCACAGGAAAATCTCATTGTGTTGAACTGGGCCGCAAACACAAAGAAACACCACTAAGAAATGAAAGGATGCTGCTCTGAAAGTGACTGTGCTTTTAATGACAAAAAAGTACCACACAGTGATATAAACTTGAAGCTGCTGGCAGAACACATTATTCTAGAGTAGTTTTTTGTATACACTTTCAAAATCTAACACGAAAAACTGCTTTTGCAGGGAAATTTACATTAAAGGAAAGAACAGCTCACAAAAGTACAAGTCGATCCATAAAACTAAATACAATACTTTTGGCTTTATGAAACAATATATACAAAGTATCTAAAATGTAAAAATACCAGTAACACTGCTGGTTTGGTAAATAATGTTTTTTTTCCACGTGGTCTGTGAAATCACCGCCCTCATCCACATAAACGCTGTGAGATAGCGACAGCTACGTCCCACATGTCCGACAGTTCGTGAAGGCAGCACAGGCAGACAGAGGTTTGGCCACGGGACGACTCGTTTCCTCCGCCACAGGAAAAAGTCCGCCGTCCACTGGCCGCTGCTGGCCCGTTTCCGCCCGGATTTAAACTTAACTTTTCAGACAGCATCTTTTCACCCGAGGGAGACAGGAGGGCTTCATCTGAGAGGCCGAAAGGGGACGGGGAGAGGTGTCGCTGCCTGGGACCAGAGGTAAGGAAAGTCTAACGTCTGGAAAGTTTTCGCGGCATTAAATCTGACGCCCGTGGTTAATGGAGACAATGTTTGTCCGTCGGACCGGCTTCACTTCACGTCACTGCTCCTCTGTTCATGCCAACGTCCAGAACTTTCTACATACACAGCTCTTTTCAGTTTTTAACAAAAGCGAGCTGACCTGTCACACACACACACACACACATACACACACACACACACACACGTACTTCTATCACTGTGAGGACTTTCATAGACATGATGCATTCCCCGCCCTAACCATCCAAACATCCCTTTAACACTGGCTCTGATCTAAGCCAATTAAAACTGCAACCTTAAAGATCTCATGCCATAAAAACACGTTTTTTCTGGTCTGTGCATATACTGTATAAACTGGTCCTCTTTGATCCTGCCAACTCGGAGAATGTGGAACGCAGAGTCCCGCTTCGTCTCTGGAGCCCACCCTCTGGGACTCCTGCAGGCGGTTCAGGTTCAGCTCCCGTCGTGACGTAACGGCGGGGCTAATTTACATAACCCCGCCTCATCTGTGCAAAACACCCGAAGATCCAACCAAGCCACGCCCACTCTCCACCGTGCCCCGCCCCTTTCCTCCTTATTAGCATTTGAAGACACTGAAATGGCGGGTCAGAGAAAGCTCCTTTTGGACCTGGCTGTAATTTTGCACCGAGACCAAATTTGGGGAGCAAGTGCAAGAACAGACACGCACACACACACACACGCACACACACACACACACACACACTCACTGTTTACTTGTGGGTTTGAAATCAGGGATGATTCAGAAGGAGCAAAATTATAAAATCTACAACTGTGGTTTATGATGATGATGATGATGGTGGTGGCAATGGTGGTGAAGGTGTTGGTGGTGATCAAGGTTTGACGGTGATACAGTTGGTGAGGATGATGGTGATGGTCGTTATGAAGGTGGTGTTGATGAAGATGGAGCTGGTGGTGATGAGGAAGGTGGTGATGAGGAAGGTGGTGGGGATGATTACATGAAATGCGGAGCTCCACTAAAGGAATAAAACTTTTCTTTGTTCCATAAAAACACAACTGTCATAACTGAAGATCAATAATATATTTTTGATGTTATGTCTAATCTTCAGGCAGCATTAGTGAAATTCTTACTTGTAAATTTTGGACTTTTAATGAATTTATTGACTTTTCAGGGTGTTTTACACATACTGGTGACCCACAGCAGGAGAGAAAAGCTGGTACAGCGCACGTTTGCACTCTGGTTAGCAACACATTTAGTGGGGCAGACGGGGTAAATGGGGTACAGTAATGGTGTAGTTCTGTCACAACAGCAGGGTTCAGATGGGTGCTGCCTTCACGCTGTATGTGGGAGGAGCCTGTTCCAGTTTAACCAGCAGGAGTGTGTTTCCAGTTAGGTGTCCAGGACACTGGAAAGCTTGGCGAGGGCGGAGGGTGATGACATCATCGGGAGAACATTGGGTCCCAGCTGTGACGTTGCAATAAAACCTCATTTCTATGGTAAACCTGTTTTACTGGTGAGGAGCCACAAATGCGGATTTTTACCACTTTCCATTCAGAAACTTCTTCACAAAACTCCGTCAGGATGATCAACGCTCAAACATCATGATCAAATCCTCATTTAAACTGCTGCCTGTGTTTACTGCTGGTATTTAGCACTAAAATCTGTGATCTGATGATCACAAACTTAGTCCAAAATCAGCAAATGATCAGCTGGATCGATACCAGTGGATCACTGCGGGGTCATTTAGATTTAAAGAACTAATCTAACAGAATCAGAAATGAATCAGTATCTTGAACTAATCAATCGTGAAGGTAACTTTTTGTTTTCAGATAACCTAAAAAAATCACGTGTGTGTGTGCGCGTGTGTGAGATGTAATGTATAAGAGTGACACCAGATGGCAGCAGACTGTCAGCTGATCTATTGTAGGCCAACAGGTGGAGCCAGACTACCAAAATTATGTGTGTGTGTGTGTGTGTGTGTGTGTGTGCCACTCTTATTTTCCTGTCACCCACACTGTAATTTTCTCTGAAAATAGCAGTGGTGGAGGGCAGCGTTGGGTGTGTGCGCGCTACTTTTTGGGAGTGCAAACCACTAAGATGAAGAGGCTCCGCCCACTCTGACGTCTCTTTTCTTCTGTGCTGCGAAGCTTCGTTTCAGAGCTCAGTCCAGAACTGGGACATAAAATGATTGGACTGGATGGCGTCCATCAAGTTAGAGCAGAACCTGAAGGATACAGGAAACATGACAGCAGCTCAGAACCGGCTCCCTCTACAATGTTATTTCCTAAATAAAGACACGTCTGTCTGTGATCTGCAGAGATTTCATATAAATCGACATGTGAGGCGATGTTCCCTACCCGTGCTGACATTGGGATGAACATTCCTCGGGTGACGCTAGCATGGATCGTTAGAAATGCTAACCACTTCCTGGTTTATGGCTCACTGGAGATTGGCCTGATAAAGTGAACGGGAGACCTGCCAAAGCAGTGTTCCAGTGACTGAAAAAGAAAAAAGTCTCTTCATGTGTTTGTGAAAGTCGGTGTGTGAGATGTTGGGGTGATGTCATGTGACTGTAAGCAACGCCGTTCCCTGCTTTGGCCCCGCCCCCTCATTAGGACCCTGAAAGTGGTCGCTGGACTGGAAACGGGCTGTTTTGTTGTGTAGAGTTGCCTGCTGCGTTGATGTGTTGTTTAGAGCGATATGTCGAGGTCCCGGCATGCACGCCTCCCATGATCCTTTGCTCTGTCCCGTGTACAGGACAACACAAAATAACGGCAATAATGGAGTCCAAAGGCATCATCGTTGACTACAGATGCCACTCTAAAATATTTTCATCCGTTGTTACGTCATCAGGAGTTTTATCCAGCAGAAACAACAGATGTCCCACAGATAGAGGGAGGGTGAGATTCTCTCTCTCTCTCTCTCATGGAGGTGAAGATCCACCTCGGTCTAGTCTGCTGTAGGTTTTTCCAGTTTTGTCCTACATCTGCTGGTCACGGGACACGATGGCACCAGCTCGTCCTGAGATACGCTTTATCCAAAGGAAACTTTCACCTTTAAACACCATGGTCCATACAGTTTCATAAGTAACTTTTCTGTTTTCTAGATCATTTTTGTTGACTTTTTGATTTTCACCACTTTTTTTCCTCAACATTTTACCCTACTTAGTTTTTTCCATCAACTTTGGGGCCGATCGGAGGTAGAACAGCACAGGGTTAAACTCCCTGATGAAGCTTTAGTTACCTCTCAGGTGACTGTGGACGTGACAACAACAGGGGCGAGGAGGACAAGGTCCAGCACATTTTAATCAGTTACAGGGAAATGTTACGAGGGTAATGGATCTGAGGTGATAGGAACTCGCCAGAACCTGATGATTCACATTGGATGAGGTTCCCCTGAGATTAGATGCCAGGCTGAACTGGCGCTCCTGGAGGCGTCATGTACGTCCTCTGCTCTCTGGCTGTCTTGGCCCTCCACAGCCTCTTTAAGAGCTGGACAGGTGGCAAACCGAGCAGGAGCCCAGCTTTGGGAGGCGGCGGGGCGAGGAGCAAACGACGGCGCAGGGTTCAGGTGAGCAGGGGAAAGTTCCGTGGTGATTCTACGATGGCCGTCAAAAGGTCCGAAGCCACTTTTGGTTCTTTTGAATAAGAAACTTTGTCTGATTTTTGCTGCGGTTTAACCACGAGTGTTCTGTGTCGTGGTCAGCCTCGCAGTATTTCGCTTAAATCTACGTTTCTTGGAATTTGACGCATCTGTGACCTCTTGCATGTCCAGCAGATCAGCTCTTATGTAACCGCCGATTCATCTTTTAATCTGGCAGCTGAGCATGTTAATCTGACGCTTGCCGTGAGGACAGGTTCAGGAAATTCATCTATAGTAAACAATTTTTCCCCTGGAAAACCAAACCTCAGCCCTTTTCTTTCATCTGCTTTGTGTATTTTCAGTAAGAATGTCTGTGATTGGTTGGTGACACGGGTGGGCGTGGCTTGGGCAGCATGTTCATAGCTTGTTGGTGTCATCACCTCTCAAATGATTCTCTAATATTCAAATTTTCTTTCTGTCTTTGTCCCACATGCAAATACACACACGCACACACACACACACACATAGTAAATATTTCATTTGGTGCAACTACTCAGGCTTCAGTAGAGGCTAAAATATTTATCTGGATGGAAGGAGGGGGGTGGGGCTGCAGGATGCTGCTGCGCTGTTGCTAGGGGACAGAGAGAGAAGGAGGTGTGTGTGTGTGTGTGTGTGTGTGTATGAAGGGGGGGGTGTTACCCTGCTGCTCGGTGTCAGACGGAATCTACAGCAAGGAAAAACGACGATGCCGCAATAATGGCGCCGGCGAGGCCACAGGCAAGGAGGTAAGAGGGGTGACGGGAGGAGCCGACCTGCTGTAGTGAAACTGAGGCGGCTGTAGCCTGACGGAGGCGGCTGTAGCCTGACGGAGGCGGCTGTAGCCTGACGGAGGCGGCTGTAGCCTGATGGGAGACGTCATGCTTCCTCTGCTGGTGCAGGGTGTCACGTTTGCTGTGCTGACCTGAATTCTTGTCATCTGCTGGCAGGCAGCGGAGGCCTGCTGCTATCGCTTTATTTCTCCTTTTACCTCTCTGAGAATCCCTCTTTTGTCCCCTTATGGTCTCACTGCAACACCAGCAGGTTTGGGTTTGTATTTTTCAACGCACAGAACCTGGAGGTTAACGTTGATTATAGGGCACGGTGGCGGTATTCCTGCCGTCTGTGCTGCAGGAGACTGCTCGTCTGGTGCAGGAGCACATGGCTGCTGCTCTAACCGTCTGGAAAACCAGTGCGCCAGTTTGGATTTCTGCTCTGACACATGTGCTTCCACACAGCTGCATGGGACGGTACAATGGGTCTTGCTGTGGTCTCCCTGCAGGTCAGATCAGGCATAGAAACCCTCAGTGTTTTTTTTAGAATTCATCATTTCTTCCAAAACCGAAGCCAAAGATTCACTGACTGCTGCATTCACAGAATGTCGTTTTTTTTCATTCTTATGTCCTTTAAAGTTGATAAATATGGTTCAGAATGAGGAGGTGTGTCCATAAGAAGCATAAGATATAGCTATGTGTATATATATCTCTCTATCCTCAAAGCTCCAGTCCTCTACAGGAGGTCTGGGAGCGCGAGGGTCCTGTGCCGTCGCTGCGAGGATTACCAGATTACCTTCATCCCCACCACTCTGGCTGCTCCCAGATCAGAAGTCTGCAGTCCTGCTTTGGTCGTGCAGGTGTGTTAGCTGACTGCAGGTCAGCGTGCAGCACAGGACACCAGTTTAGACTGGGTCTGAGTGGGACCAGATGGGGATCAGCATCCCAGCGCATGGCAGAATGGTTAAAAAAGAGCTCTGATTGGTTGGATCAGTTAGTTGTGTTTGGATTCTGAAAATAAATTATTTATTTATTTATTTTTGCTTTTTTTGTGTGCTGTTAAATTCCATTACACGTGTTTAGGGTATTTTATTGTGACATATTTCACATTTTACTGATGTGTTTCACCTCAGTTTTACCTAAACTAACGGGTTCAGTTGAAGCAAACTTCAGTCAATGCAACGATCAATCAGCAAATGGTTGGTAAAGATCCAAGTTAATAAAGACAAAAAAAAAAGAATTTAATCAAACTCAGGAACCTCACAGGGGCCTGAGGTGCTCTCCTTTTGCCACCAGGGGGCAACATATAAACAGTCGTTTTGTTTCAAATCCTTTTCTAACCTGCTAGAAGGAAAATGTATCCGAATAATAAAAGGACTTGATGTTAATCTTTGCTCACGTGTGACGTGGAACACACATGTGCAACATATCAGCGTGACCATCAGGGGTGACCCACACTAAGGATTTGTGTTCCCCAAATGGACTTTATACTAAGTGTGTGTGTGTGTGTGTGTGTGTGCCTGCAGCAGGTCCAGCGGTCCAGTGCTCTGCTCAGCCCGGCGGTCATGTACAGCACCAGAAAGACGTGGGACCTCAGCCACTCCCCCTGCCTACAAGAGCTCTGGAAGAAAGACGCCTCATTGGATGGTGAGTTCAACGTCCCACCAGTGTGACAGCATTTTTGACATGACTGGTGTGTGTGTGTGCGAGCATGTGGAGACATGAAATAATGAATGGAGCTGGTCCACATCATAAGGCAAGTTTAAATGGTTGTTTTTGATTTCATAATTGACTTTTTGTGTGCGTGTGTGTCTCTTTCATCAACAACAGTGTAATAGTTTCAGTTTTGAGATTGTTGAGAGGCCATATATTCAGGGATATCCTGCTACAATGTGTTGCTGTTAGACTGTTGATTATGTGTAGTTTATTAATATGGTTTTAACAACAGTTTCCTTTTAATGGTTGATGCAGTAATAGGTTATACAGCTCAGTACATTCAAATATTAACATTTATTTTCACTTCATTACTTATTTTGTTTAGTTGAACTATGAGACTATTGTTTAATGGATTTTTCTGATGGTTAAGTATTGATTATATTTGTTAAAGGATGGTTAAGGTATTGTGTGTCAAATTTTCAGATTGAGAAACAAGATAAGCCTTTTTAATACTCAGAGGCCTCAGGCCAAACTTGCAACACACAAACACAGAGATTAAAGATTCACCAGTTTTTATCAGCAGCTTTGTGGTTGGACTCAATAATCAGCAATCATTTAACAGTCACTCATCAGTGGTGTGTCTACTGAACTCGCCTTTTTGTTTTTAAATAAGATCGATTATTTTCTTTAGTCTCGTTATCGTGTCAGATTGGTTGGAGACAGCGCCCTCTGCTGGTCAGACACGGTTACAGTCCTCCAGTGTCAGCTGATCGCAGCTGATCCCTTTAAATCCCAGCAACTCATGGAACGAAAAAACGCCTTTTTGTTTGCATTGGCTCCTGTTTGAACAGAACAGAATCTGCTTCAGAACCTTCATCTCTGATCTCACTTCCTCCACGTCTGTAGCGAGCTCAGTGGACCTCCTGAGTGATGGTGAAGACGATGCTTCCTTCCTGTCTCTGCCCACTGCCACCTACTCACAGCGCCCTTCATTGACTGCAGAGCTGTCTGAATCAAACACGCCCAACCAGCAACTTCTTATTCAGGTGATTAAAGATGGCGGGCAGCATGTGACCACTTCCACAAATGGCCCCTAAGATTAAACTGAACCGAAGAAGTGATTAATATAAGCTTTGAGACTGAAAATCCCCCTGTATATGTGTGCTTACTGTGAGTTTCTCTGCACTGTACACACACACACACACACATACACACACACACACACACACACCTCTCCTACTGCTGACTCAGAGCAGCCTGGTGCTATGATTGGTGAGCAGAGTTTTGCTATGTCATTACCTTTGTCCGGTGCTGACCTATATCTGCAGGTCACATGGTCTTGCTGGTGCACCTCTCTATAGCCCCTCCAACTTCCTCTCCCAGTTGCTGGGCAATTTTTACTTGTTGCTAATCAAAACACTGTAATTTACTAAAATGATATGTTTGGTTTTATGTGTGTTTAGACTCTGCAGGACAAAATCTTTGAGTTTCAGGCCCATCTTCACTCTCAGGAAGTCAGTCGTCGTTTGCTGCTCCAGCTGCAGCAGCAGTGCAGTGGTGTGGAGAAGACCAGCGCTGGAGCTGAAGCGCTTCAGCCGTCACCCAGTGGTGCGGTGACAAATGTCTTTATAACACACTCCATCAATCCTGAATCCTTCACGTTATGATGAATCCTGATATTTATGGTGTGTGTTAAGGTGTGAGGTCACTGCTGTCAGGCGATCAAACTTCAGATCCACTTAGAGAGCAGCTTGTTACTCGGCTGCACACAAAGGTAAATCTGCTCGCCTGTGGACCCCTCGTGCCAGTTTTTCTTTCAGGCTTTAAACAATTTGTATTTGCAGGTGGAGGAGCTGGAGAAGAAAGTGTCTAATCAGACTCAGGAGGTGGAGAGACTTCGCTCTCAGCTGGTGAGATTTGCTCATTCATGTTACTCAGGAAACAGTACAACTGACTTGTTAGATAAGATAAGAAGATAGGATTATTTATTTTTTTACAAAGCTTGTGTTTCCCCCTTCCTTCCTGCAGGGGGCGACAGACCTGGAGAAGCAGCTGGAGCTGCTGCTGGTGGAGAACCAGCGTCTGAAGAAGGAGTTGAAGTCATGCAAGTCCACCGATGCTGCTGCAGAGAGCTGCAGCCACTGCTCTCACAGCCAGGTTTGTGCACCAGGATCATGAATAATTCTTGTAACATTTAACTAGCGCGGTTTGAAAGGCTAGAACTTGTTGTGACCTGGGTTCTCAACATGAAGCACAAATGAAAGTTTTATTGTTCAATCCACCACCGCAGCAGTGATACGGTTGTCCTCATAAACCCTGTCCTTCATAATAACTCTCTACACACCTGCGGCTTATATGAGGCACCTTAACGATCAGACAATCCCCTTAACAGTGCTTATCGATCCATGTTTGCACGTTGATCAAAGTCGTACTTGACTTTCAGGAGGTGGAGACTCTCAGGAGGGAGATGTTCCACTGGGAGAGGCAGGCGCGGCAGAGGGAACAGCAGCTGGCCGAGCTGGAAAAAGAGGTGGTGGAGAAAAGCTCCAGCTTGGAGAGTCTCCACCGGCAGCTGCACGGCACCACCCAGCAGCTCGAAGAGACCAGGAAGAGGCAGGCAGAGCTGAAGCTCACGGAGGGGGAGCTTAGCAGGCACCTGGTCACACCACCCAGGGCAAAGGTGAGGAGACACTCAGGTGAAGCTTGATGCAGATAGCTGACGGTTGCTCTGACGGGGCTGTTGCCTTCTGCAGTGTGTGACCCACATGGTGGAGGAGGAGGAGCCTGCAGATGCTGGCAGAGCGGTGGCTGAGCTGCAGAAGAAGAACGAGGACTTACTGGAGCAGCTGCATACGCAGAAGCAGCTGCAGAAGGACCTGCAGACACAGCTGCACGAGTCCCAGAGGATCTGCGCTCAGCTGAGAACACAGGTGACACTTGTCTGCTCACCTGTCTGTCAGAGGGAACACGTAACTGCAGAATGATCAGATGAATGCCAGGGCGGGTTCGATGAATATAGTAATCTAAACATGAACCTGAACCTGAATCTGAACCTGCTATTTACATGGTTGATGTTGAAGAAAACTCTGGACAGAGGTGACATTCTTAGGCTCCGCCTCCTGGTTTGACATGTGAAGCTGTGTGACAGTAACTGATGTGTTTATTGGAGCGCGCGCTCTTTAGAATGAGAGGTTCCTCGGGTTCCTCTGCTGTTAACTAGATCACAAGTTGGTGATGCTGGTGCCTCCCGCTGTTGACGTCGCCTTGTTTTTTCCTTCAGATCCTCGTCTATGAAGGAGAGATGGCGCGTGCACAGGGGCAGCTGGAGGCTGAGATGCAGAACCTAGAAGAGGAGAAGAACCGGGTGATCGAGGAGGCATTCATCAGAGCGGAGAGCGAGATGAAGGCGGTCCACGAGAACCTGGCAGGTCAGATGCGGCGCCTCCCTGCACTGCTGAGGAGGGTTTTCTTTGTTGGGATTATATTTTGGTGCTGGAGCTGAGCCGCTGCGTTGTGATTGGCTGAGCCTTCTCCTCTGGGGTTGCAGGAGTACGCCTGAACCTGCTGAGTCTGCAGCCGGCCCTGCGGACCCTCACCTTAGACTACAACCTCCTGAAAAGGCAGGTTCAGGACTTCCCCTTCATGCTGGACCAGGCCATCACCCAGGCCAAGCAGGAGGTCAGTGACTACTCTGACTCTTCCCACCAGAGCCCGATGCTTCATCATCATCATCATCATTATCATTATCATCAAGGACATTCAGACTGGTTCTGACCTGAGCTTCCACAGCTTCATCACGACTCTGAATCAATTCTTTAGTAGCTGGTTTATCAGAGGAATCTTTGAGTGACCTTTGACCAGGATCTGTCCTTTAACTCATACTAAAATGTCTCCAGGAGCTCCGTTTACATTCATTTAACATTCCAGAGATCAGACTGACTGAACGATGCTGTAAAACTGGTCCAGGATTTGTTCCTTCCTGAACTGTTGGGATTCAGCATCATCAGGAGGTCTGGACGGTTCTGTCAGAAGCTCCAGCTGATCCAGAACGCTGCACTTAGAGTTCAGGAATCCAGAACAGTTAGAATCCTCCTGACCTACTAGGAGGTCCAGCTCCATCACATCTGGAGAAGCCCACAGCAGATCAGCAGATCTTCCCAGTAGATCTCTCCAGTCTGGGTACTGGTTTACTGCTGGTTGCTAGAATCTTTACTGGGTGGTCCAGCCTACAGCTGTGGAACCAGCAGCCTGTCCAGGAACAGGAGGAGGAGCTCTGCTCTGCTTTAGGATGAAGCTGAAAACCTTCCTCTGTGAGATCGTTTATGTGGTTTATTCTGTACTGACTGTCATGATGCTAGTTGAGTCTCTCTCTCTCTCTCTCTCTCTCTCTCTCTCTCTCTCTCTCTCTCTCTCTCTGTCTGTCTGTCTGTCTGTCTCTCTCTCTCTCTCCCTCTCTCTGTCTCTCTCTCTCTCTCTCCGTCTCTCTCTCTCTCTCTCCGTCTCTCTCTCCCTCTCTGATGGCTCAGATCTGTCAGGTGATCAGTGAGGTCAGCACCACCAATCAGGAGCTGCTGCGCAAATACAAGCGAGAGATGAACCTGAGGAAGAAGTGTCACAACGAGCTGGTCCGACTCAGAGGTCTCACACACACTCACCATCACACACACTGTTCAGAGGTCTCACACACACCCACCATCACACACACTGTTCAGAGGTCTCACACACACCCACCATCACACACACTGTTCAGAGGTCTCACACACACCCACCATCACACACACTGTTCAGAGGTCTCACACACACACACTGAATAACAGGATGATGCACGTTTGCTCGATCAAATACTGATTGAATATGTGTCTGTCAGCATGTTTTAGCCGGTGTTCTAAAGCCGTCCCCCCCCCTCTCTTTAAGGTAACATCCGTGTGTTTTGCCGCGTCCGGCCCATCAGTCAGGAGGAGCAGGACTCTGTGGACGCCAGGACCATGCTCAGCTTTGACTCGGATGACGACGCCGTCCTCTACCTCTCCAACAAAGGCAGAGTCATGAAGTTTGAGCTGGATAAAGTCTTTCCTCCTCCGGCATCACAGGAAGAGGTGGGTCCCATGACCACGGGCCACTCTGAGGTCACAGCTGTCCAGAGAAATGAAACCCTCTCCTGTGTTTGGTGTCATGTGTCCACCAGGTGTTTCAGGAGGTTCAGTCTCTGGTCACTTCCTGTATCGATGGCTTTAATGTCTGCATATTTGCTTACGGACAGACCGGCTCTGGCAAGACGTACACCATGGAGGTCAGCTGATCGCTTCTAGTGCAGCTTCAATGAACCGGGTGCCTAACTGACAACAGCGCGTGTGTGTGTGTGTGTGTGTGTGTGTGTGTTCAGGGCATAGAAGACAACCCTGGTATTAACCAGCGAGCGCTGCGCCTGTTGTTCTCAGAGGTGTTGGAGAAAGCTCCAGACTGGGACTACACCATCACCGTCAGCATGGTGGAGATCTACAACGAGTCACTGAGGTGACAGAATTCCAAACATTTCTATCCCAAAGCACCTCATGTGTCCCTGTTCATGGTTTCCTGTGCCAGCTCTCAGTCGTTAGCCAGCCAGCTAACGTTCCTGGTTGAACAACATCTGTAATGTGGACGTCTGTTTGTGGATCAGGAATCTGCTGGGCGACAGTCTCAGTGACAGGCTGGACATCAAGATGAATCCCGATGGTAGCGGACAGCTGTACGTCCCCGGACTGACCGAATTCACCGTCCTGAGTCCTGAAGACATCAACCGGGTGAGCACTTCCTGTTCTGCTCGTGCTTTTCACCAACTTTATTAATCCTGATGCACAGCAGCTCGCCAGAAGAAAAACGTGTTAAAAAAAAAAAAAAAGCACCGCGGACACAAAAACGTTCTCCCTGGGGAGGGCTTTATTTTATCAGCGTTTTGATCAAATGGAACCGGCTGTCAGAGTCGACTTCCTGCTGACGTGGATGTCTGACATGTGCGTCTCCAGGTGTTTGAGCTGGGTCACATGAACAGAGCGACGGCGTGCACCAACCTGAACGAACACAGCTCGCGTTCACATGCTCTGCTCATCATCACCGTGTCCGGATACAACACGGTGACAGGAAGCCGTACACAGGGTACACACACTCACACACACACACACACACACACACACACACACGCACAGAGCTCAATGCTAATCATAGCTTATGACGTGTCTCGTGCTGTTGTGTGTGACATCACTGATGTCCTGCAGGTAAGCTGAACCTGGTGGACCTGGCCGGCTCTGAGAGGATCGCCAAGTCGGGGGCGGAGGGCAACCGGCTCCGAGAGGCTCAGTGTATCAACAAGTCTCTGTCGGCGCTTGGTGATGTCATCAACGCGCTGCGCGGCAAGCACTCCCACGTGCCCTTCAGGAACTCGCGGCTCACGTACCTGCTGCAGGACTCCCTGAGCGGCGACAGCAAGACGCTGATGATGGTGCAGGTGAGAGAGCGGCTGCTGGGCGGCTGATGAGCAGCAGCCTCATTCTCCTTTCTGTCCCCCGTCCCCATCACAGGTGTCCCCTCTGCCCGCCAACATGAGCGAGTCCATCAGCTCGCTGAAGTTTGCTCAGCGGGTCCGCAGTGTGGAGCTGTCTTCCTCCAGCTCATCAGCCAGGAGACACGAGAACTCCTCCACCTCGTCCTCGCCCACACATGACAGTGTGGAGGTAACACACAGATACGCAGAGACGCCCCCCCCCCCCACCTCTCTTTCACTTATTGACAGTTATTTCCTGCTAATGTCCCCACAGTTCGACTCCCCCCCGGTGACCCCTGTTCCTCTGCCCATCTCCCGGGCCAGCAGTGCTGGCTCCACTCTGTCTTCCACCTCCAGGACCCCCAGCACCTCCCGAAGGCGATCCCAGTCTCAGCTGTCCACAGGTACACACACGTACACACAGCGATCAAATATAATTGATTACAACTGTTTAGTGGCGCTGCCGTTCAAATCAAAACTCCTAATGTATAAGATGAACAAAAGCATCATGGGAAATGAAAGAAGCTTAAATGAAGCCAGATTAACTCACCTGTCTGTGGTTGGTTTTCAGACAGACATGTAGAGAGGGGCAGCCCATTGGTTGGGGACAGTGGGCAGGTAGGTGAAGGTGTATGTTGGTTGGTGGATAGTGGCATGATCACGCTTAGCATGGCACACGTTCACCTGTGTAACCACAGAGCTGCGCCGGCTGCTGTGCACCTGCAGGGCGGCGTTCGTGCTGCACGCTGCCATCTGCCGCCTGAGTGATGGAGGTGCGTTCAAGTCACAATGAAAAGCTTCAGCGCTGGTGCGTTCAGGTGTCGTTACCTAAAGCGCCTAAAGCGTTTGTTCAGTCCAGGATGGTAGCCTAGCTTAGCATAAATGTGGAGATGCACCTTTCCTTGTGACTTCAGGTGTCCAGGTGAGTTTGCGTGAATGAGTCACCCCTCCCCCACTGCCCATGTCCAAATGGATGAAAACTGCCACATGTAACCATAGCAACAGCGAACATGAATGTCTTTTTCTTTCATTTGTTCAATCCAAATCAACCTTTTTTTTATTCTGCACCTTTTCTACTTCCTCTGCTCTGGTTTATTTCTGTAATGTGAAAATTTTGCTGGGATCATCGTGCACGTGACCATAAAGCCAGGAACCACGTAGTTTTCTGACATTTTGGACAGCGGCGCTCCTGCCGGGAAAAGGGGCCCTTTTGTGACTCTGCAGTATTTGGATGTGGCCCGGTGGCGGTGTGGGTCACATGACTAAATCACGCTCTCCCATGCAGGACGACTGAAGATGACGGCCTGACGCGGCCCCTCCTGTGTGTGAAGGAGCAAAGGCTGATGGGAAGTGGAACCTATTGCAGTGCTGGTTGGATCCTGAAGAGGAAATAAAACCCTTCAACACTTTATTTCTTTTGCACTTTAAATTTGTATTGTTTTCTAACTGGCGTGATGAAGATGAAGATCTTGGTTTATAATAAACTCTTACTACAGTGTTTTATTTTTTTTATTTATGTTTGATAACGATTCTGAAGTTTTGGATGCATTTCAGATTTATGTTCCTGTCTGTTTTTTGTTTTTTTTCCCATCACGTGAGTCCGTAGCTTCTTTATCCGACCAGGGTACGTCACTGCTGCCCAGCGGTCCAATGAGACGCGAGCAGGAAGAGGTGCGAGTTCTGTCCCCTCCCTGCAGCCATTGGTTTCTCTGCAGTCGATCCTCCAGTTTTTTGTATTCAGTTTTTAATAAACCTGTTTTAAAAGTGTTGTCGCCTTCAGATTAATTTTTTTCCGGGTTTTAACCTTTTTTTTTAATTAACTTTGTTAACTGCACAAATCGGCTCATGGAGCCGCAGGAAACTATTTAAACGATCATTTCTGACAGAAAACTGACGTCACGATCAGAGGGGGTCGTGACGTCACACAGCCGCCACAGATGTTGCCGCTTGAACCCTTGTCCACCGCTGGGTGTCGCTGTTTGGTCCGAGTTTTGACAGCCGTGACTCCGTCCACTGGTCCAGCGTCAGTCCCATGTAGGACTCTAATGTTCTTTTATCTCCATGTTTACATGAAATATGTAGATTTGTTAAATGTTGCGTCTGTTTGCTGTCCTGGGTTCTTTAAGAAGGCGTCGTAGTTGTGGAACTTTCTGGTTGTAATGTGGGTTTTTGCAACTTTTTAGCAGCATTTTGGTTATTAGAACATGGGAAGGTGATAAAATTAAGGAAGTCTTTCTCGTATATTCTTCTGTATGCACGTTGTTGTGAGGTTGGTCATCTTAACCACGCCCCCCACACAGTAGATTTAGAAAACCATATCTTTAAAAAATATAGTTTTTAATTCTATTTCTGAGTCAAATGTTTCCATGGGGACAGTTCTACCAGCCGGTGAAATCAGAGAAACGCCCAACATTTTCAACTTTATTTTAATAAACCACCAATATTAATTATGTACAACGCTGAACGTTTCATATTAATCTGTAGGGAAAATAGAAAATCAATCATCAACACGTGTGAAATGGGCTCTGATTTCCAGGTTTCCTCTTGATGTTGGAGGTGCGACCCTCTAACGATTGTCATTTATGGGCGCCGTGGCGTATTCAGGGACTGAGGGGGCCATAACTCAGTCGGCCAATCAGCAGGCGCTGCCTCGTGTCCGTGGCGATTAGCGGCGTTCCCCGATGTTGCCGCATGTTCAGACGGAAAGAATAAAACACCTGAAGCCTCCGCACATGGGCAGAGTTCATCACAGGACGTCCTCCAGAGGCAGCATGAGCAGCTGCAGCTCCCTGAAGGCGCTGCCGTGGCGACCGACCTGCACCGCCCTGTTCTTCACCACGTTGCTCAGGTTCTTCAGCTGTCTGCAGCACGTTCTGCACTTCTGGTGTCTGCAGGAACGAACCAGAGCTTCAGCAGGGAGACTCAGACTAGCAGCTAACGACATCAAGGCCAGACTCACCGCTCCTCCCGCGTGATGTCCACACCAACAGAGGGCGTCGCCTTCAACGTGTCCGAGATCAGCGTCCAGAAATGCCTCATGATGAGCTTCAGAGATGTGCAACCAGTCTGCATGTAGCTGTGGAGACACACACCAGCGCACAGTTTAGACGGTTCTGCCATCAAAGGGGGGACGACGACATCTCCAGACCTTCACCTCTCATATTTACTGGTCAAAAGCTTCTCGATCTGGGGCAGAACCGTCATGCAAAGGTCCAGTTTCCACAGCGACCTGCAGTGAGTACGAGTGATCGTGAGCAACAGTCAGAAATGACGCCTCTGAACACAACCGGACGTCCGTCCCGTTTCTCATAAACACGCCTGACGTCACCCATGAAGGTCTGAACGTGCGACTCACGCCTGGAGGTTGATGATGTTGAGGATGTCCACCACGATGGACAGGTCGTTCATGGAGACGGCAGCGTCCAGAGCGCGCTGTGGACGGGACACAACGTCAGAACTGTGGCGCTGCAGCTGTGCTCTCATTGGCTGCTGCACCTGGAAGACCGAGCCCACCTTGATGTCCTCTCTGGCCCACACGGTCCGGACCGTCTCCAAGTTCTTGTGGCGGCTGCTCAGCATCACGCACATGGTGTCGTGGCCCTTGGTGATCTGAGACAGAGCCTCGGCGTCGCTCAGAGCCCCGCCTCTGTTGCTAGGCGCCAACTGACACAAAACGACACGCGCTTCAAACAAACCACTGTGGCGAGTGGACACCAGTCTTTGGAACATTTAAAGTGTTCATTTCTTAGACAAAGAGTCCTAAAACTACTATTATCAAACCAAAACCACAGATCAGCTCAGTCGCGTTGACGAGATTCGGACTCACCGGAAGGAAGTCGGACACATTGAGTCCAATCGGATCGTTCCTCACGCTCAGGATAACCTTTGGTTGGGTTTTGACTTTCACCGGTGCTGGAGGCTGAGGAGGAGGCAGGGCAGCGGCCAGGTGGTTGGAGGGGGCGGGGTTAACAGTGGAAGGGGCAGGGCACTCCCCTGTGGGCTCCACCCTCTGGACAGGTGTGACAGAGGTAAATGGAGAAAGAGCCACACAAACAGATCATTAAATCACTCAACAATTAAAAACAGGGCTGCTGCTGCGTTCACTGACCTGCTGCTTGTCAGGAAGAAGAGAACTCTTGTCCTTTGGATGAGGTTCGCTCCCTGAAATACTCTCTGAGTTGAAGCAGAAGAAACATCAGCCCAACTTCACTAAGAGGATGTCAGTCACAGGACAAAATAATCTGGAATGTGGAGTAAACGCGCTCACCGTCGTCTGGAGGAGCGGGAAACGGTTCCGACATCCTGGGAGGAGTCCGAGCTGTGGGAAGGAAATGTGTCAGTGGGGGTTATGAACGAGGAGCGATGACGTCATTGCACGTACAGATGGCGTTTTTGGGCTGGAATATCTCCTTGTAATCTTCTGCGTTGTAGATTTCCGCCGCCGACACTTTTTCGTCTGCCTCGTCCTCGCTGGGGCTCCGCCTCTCACCTTCGGGGCTCCACCTATCGGCGTCGCACCTCTGCTTTACCCTGATGAAGACGGTCCCAAATGAAAAGGTTCAAAAATGTCAGGTTCCGGCTCCATGAGCTGAGCTGTGCGTGGTACCTCTGCGAGCTGCAGCCCGTGGACGGCCTCTCGTAGCTCCGGCGCAGCACAGATCCTTTAGGATCCTTGGGCTCTGCGGCTGGCTGGTCGTCATGGGTGACGCCGTGGAGCAGGGATCCGCCGCTCTTCTTCACCCTCTTCAGATCCACCACATAAGACGACACAGTGGAGAGCTGCTGGGACACGCCGATCTGAGGGAGAGCAGGCAAGCGGCTTCACTCGATGGCACCGTTAACACTGACGGCAACAGCCGGTGGGCGGAGCTACGCACCAACTGCTGGTTGCAGATCGCCAGGTCAGACACCTTCCCCCAGCCAGCCGTAACCACGTCAAAGCAGCGGTCAGGCTCCCAGCCAAACACACGCATGCAGTCAGTGGCTCCGCTGTACAAGCAGTCACCATCCGGGCTGAAACATACACACCTGAACACACACACACACATATATGTAGACACGTACATATTAAAAACTACAAGCTGTGATGATACTCACCTGACAGGCGTTGTGTTTCCCTCCATGGAGCTGATCATCTTGAACTTCTCCAGATCCCACAGCTTTACAGTCCTGCAGAGGCAGAGCTCAGTGTTGTGATGCCACCGTGTGCATATTTGACGTTAGCCGCACGGCTAACCAAGAATCTCCTGGCAGCTACCAGCCACATCATCTTCCCATCATAACAATCCGTAATTAACTTGTCACCAGACTGACCAGTTGTGTTCACTGTACGGTGAGGTTTGGTGACAACAACCCATATTAGCCAACACTGACGATCAATAGTTCTGCTACAGTAGCTAACATGGCTAATCTTGGGTTCCTGCACATTAGCTGCCACGGGTTGAAATTTATTTTAATTAATTGAGCTACTGGCGCTTTAGTCAAAGGGCAAAGTTCTACCTGTCAGAGCTTCCTGAGGCCAGCAGGTACTCGTTGGGATTAAACTGGACAATGTTGACGGCGGCGGTGTGAGACGTGAACTCAGTGATGGTCTTCCCCTGCATCAGGTCCCACAGCTGACGGAGACATGACACCACGTCAAAATCCTGGACTGGGAACATCTCCTCAAATGTGTTACGTGTTCAGCTCTTGTTTAAATGGGCACAAATCTGAGTTTGTCTCATTTCCTGCAGAGGTTGGTGAAGATTCATCATGGTCAGGTACCTTCACAGTGCCATCATCACTGGCAGAAGCTAACCACTTCCCATCTGGACTGAAGGCCAAGCTCCTTACTGCCTGAGTGTGACCCTGCAAAACACACACACACACATCAACAACTGGATGTTTGGAACATAAAGCTATACCACACATGCGTAAAAGATTTACCGTGTATCTGAACACGTGTCCTTTCCTCCTGAAGTCCCACAGCTGACAGGTGAGGTCGCACAAGAAACAAACTCTTAGTAGGACACATTAGGCCATGAATATCTCTTTATATTTTAAGTATACTTGTGAGGACCCTTGTTCCTTTGATAATGTTCAAACAGCAATAAAAATGTCTTGATTTTAAAATCTTTTTCTCCGACACCAATAGTAGCTTGAACTGTTTAGCGTATCCATACCTGCCCCGTCACATGTCGTCTTACTCATTTTATTTCAAACAGTGCAGCCACACACACCTTGATGTTTGTATCCATGGAGCCTGAAGCCAGGAATCCTTGAAAGGGGTGGAAGGCTAAACTGCTGATGCTGGATTTGTGTCCCGTTAGAGTTTTAACAACTGTTAAAGACAGGAAGCAACAAAGCAACAATCATGGATCACACACGCCATCAACCACTGCCACCATTTTCACCGTAATTTTACAGACGTGTAGCAATAACAAAGCTTTCCAACAGTCGCTGATGGGATGTCAACAAACTGATGGGATGCCGTCACCATGACGTCATCTCTCTTCTGTCCTTCATCACCGCAACAATAATGACATTAATGACGACAGCCTTCATTAGCTTTAGGTGTGATAGGGAATATTTATATGATGTAGTGAAGTATTGACAGATTTTCTGACACCATTGACCCCCTCCCCTCTTGCTTACTCTTTGCAGCTTCCATGTCCCAGACTCGTATGGATCCGGACTGGGAACCAGTGACAATTTGATCCTCCGACATGCTGAACTGGACACACTCCACTGGACTCTTGTGCCCAGTCAGGCTCTGAGATAAAAGCGGACACGATTCTGTCAAACACTGGTCGCTGTGGTCGCACGATCACGTGACCTCACCATGATGCAGTTGGCCTTGCTGACGGCCCATAGGTTCACCCTGCAGTCGTGTCCTCCTGTGGCGAGCAGGCGGCCGGAGTTTTTCCCCAACGCCAAACAGGAAACCGTGCTGGAGTGAGCCTCGAACTTTTCTGTCCAGACAAACAGAAGGGGACACAGTTACCGCCGCATTCTGGTACAATCACATATGTAAAGCCGTGTAAGGACTCACGCAGGCGCCATGATATCTTGGTGGTGTTTGCAGCAGCCATGACGTGATACTGCTGGACTTCAGTCCAGATGACTGATGACAGACATCAGCCTCTGGTTCAGCATCTGCAGAGACCTACAGGAGCACAACAGTCAGACTTGGAGTGTTTCTAACAGTCAGACTGAAGGTGTCAGGGTGTTTTCAACAACAGTCGCTGTCTGTGTGAGAAAGGGAGAGAGAATGTGTGTGTGTGTGTGAGAGAGAGAGAGAGAGAGAGAGAGAGAGAGAGAGAGAGAGAGAGAGAGAGAGAGAGAGAGAGAGAGAGAGAGAGAGAGAGAGACCTTCTAAAATCCTGTTGATAATGAATGAAAAGCCTTAATCTACAGGGGAAAATGGTGTTGCCCCTCTGTTGCCATGGCAAGGCAGATGTTGGGGGTCCGGCATTAGCGTTTCTTGAACATGAAAACGCATGATTTGGAAACATTAATAGGCTTTACAGTGGTTTAGATGACGTGAAAATGCAGCTACTATAGCTAACAAGCTAAGGTTTACTAGCAACGCTAAGTCGGGTAAACTAGCGATGCTAAGCTAATTAAAGGTGGTTGTTTCGTCGGTGACAGACGCGCATGAATTGCTTTACCTCCGCCTGTCCACCGCCGTTAAACTTTTGTCTGTCGGTCAGGAAGTCGGCCAGTAAATGAGGATTCGGTTTCCAGGTGATGACAACTTGTTGACAGTGTAGTTGCTCCTCTACAGCTTAGCAACTAACAAACACCAACCGGTCTTCCGCTAACGTCACAATCTTTTTTAAAATAACAACTTTATTGACAAGTATTGTTCTTGTTCTATTTTATCTTGTATATTCTGTTGTTTGTCTTTAGACCGGCAGACTGATCAGCCTTACTTTTAAAAAACATGTATTTTTATTTTGCTATTTTGCATCCTCTGCGTGGCTTTGATGTGTCACATGACCCGTTGTGCGTAATGTGATTGGCTGGATGTTAAGCGACTTTAGAAAGGAATCAATTGCATCTACATAGGTGTTATTTATTTATTTTAAATAAATTTCATTCACAAATTAGATTCAAATGCAGTGAAGTTCTTTTCCACAAATAGAATAATGTTATACATTCCAACTAGTTTTATATTCAGATGTTTGTGTACTTTATTATTTGTGTTTCTGGTTTTCAGTAAATTAGATGTGATTACGAACAGAAACACAAAGCGTGTTTTTAAGTATAGTTACATCGTAGAACGTAGGTAATCTGAGAAGGTCGTGTGCCTGAATTTTTACATGAAATAAAAGATTACAATAGATTGATCGTGAACCAAAGAATTAAGGAAATCAATCGAGAATTAAGGAACTAAGCCCCTCGATCCAGAAACTGACAACCCGTGTTGAGTAGCATTAGATAATGTCAGATAATTTTTAAAAGATGAGAGTTGAATGTTGCGACAGCTATTCGCCTTCCAGCTCATAAGGTGGCGCTACACCAGGTGAATTCATTTTATCTTCCGCCTTTTAAGCAACATTAGATAAACGAAGAAGACGAATCAGCCAACATCCCGGAAGTATCTGTCAACAAATTACTGTTCGGATGTCTAAAACATATTTCTCTCTGTAGTATTTGTTGCATAAAGTAGAAGGTACTAAATTTGATTAATGAAGGTGTCTGCTTGAACTTTTCCGGGTTTTGGTTGCTCAAACATGGCGGCGGTCGACGTGGAGGATGAGAGCATTCTGGCGTCGATCTTTAAGGACACCTTCCCGGACAGCTGGAGGGACAACCCGGACTTCGCGGCCTACTTATCCGAGCTGAGTTCCTTCGGAGTGGAGAAGCTAAACCGAGAGCCAGAGCGGCTGGCGGAAGAACGGGCCCAGATCCTGCAGCAGACCCGGGAGCTGGCCTTCTCCAACTATCAGACTTTCATCCGGACAGCCGAGTGCACCGAGCTCATTTACCGGGACTTCGGCCGTGTGGAGAGCAGCGTTTCTCGGCTGCTGGACAAGCTGCCTGGCTTCGGGGAGAGATGCAGGTATTCCTCTTCAATTATGAAATGCTCAAGAACCACAGGCAGTGTAAACGTGGGGATGTGCTTCTGTTATTAAGAGTATATTGATTAAATCAAGTGGCGGAATATTAGGATCATAATGAACTGTGGAAAGACATTGACAGATGCTCAGGGATTTTGGACTCCAGAATCAAGAGCAGCGCTGCATTTCAAATCAGGTTTTGATAAAAATATAGGTCTATGTGTTTAGGTCAGTGGAAATTGTTAGTGTATATAAATGATCAGACACAGTGTTGGTGCATGTTGTCCTCAGGGGCTTCATGAAGGAGGCGGAGGAAATTGGAGCAAGCCGGCGGATGAACAGCCTCACACTGAACCGTCACACAGAGATCTTGGAGATCCTGGAGATCCCTCAGCTCATGGACACATGCGTCCGCAACGGATACTACGAGGAGGCTCTGGAGCTGGCAGCGTATGTCAAGAGGCTGGAGAAGAAGCACACTTCACTCCCGGTCATCCAGGTGAGCGTGGCAGGAGAGGAGGTGGTTTAAAGTTTGGTGGAATTTACAGTTCAGATTTGCCTGGCACATTCTGATTCTCACGATTAGAAAGTGTTATGGGACATTATTGATTTGATCTTCAAGCAAATCAGACCTAACAGAGAAGGCTGAGGCAGCAGCATACAGAACAATCGCAACGTTGTTTAATATACACCCACATTTTCTCATCCGCAGGGAATCGTGAGCGAAGTTCGTCAGTCAACTCAGCTCATGCTCAACCAGCTGCTGCAGCAGCTCCGCAGCAACTCGCAGCTTCCCGTCTGCCTGCGCGTTATTGGCTACCTGCGCAGGATGGACGCGTTCACGGAGGCAGAACTTCGGGTCAAGTTCCTTCAGGCTCGCAGTACCTGGCTTCACTCCATTCTTGCTGCCATCCCGGAAGATGACCCTTACTTCCACATCACCAAAACCATCGAGGCCTGCAGGGTCCACCTGTTTGACATCATCACCCAGTACAGGGCAATATTCTCGGATGATGACCCGCTAGTGCCCCCTGCTGACGGACAAGTGTGGGTCAACGAGGCCGCCATCTTTCACGGTTGGGTTGTACAGAAGGTGGCGGAGTTCCTGGAGACTTTAGAGACGGATCTGGAGCGCGGTGTGGGTGGGCGCCTGGACTCCCTCCTGGGTCAGTGCATGTACTTTGGCTTGTCCTTCAGCAGAGTGGGGGCAGATTTCCGAGGACAGTTGGCCCCCATGTTTCAGCGTGTGGCAGCACAGACGTTCAGCAGGGCCGTGCAGGAGGCGGCGGACAAGTTCCAGGAGGACATGAACATGTACACGCTTATCACCCTGCCCTCTGTGCTGGGCGGGACCGTCCCTCCTGCAGCTCCCACCTCCCAGCCGGGTACCCTGCAGCCCCCCATGTCCCTGCTGGACTTTCAGCCCCTGGCCTGCTTTCTCAACAACATCCTGTCCGCCTTCAACGATCTGCGGCTCTGCTGCCCCGTCGGGTTGGCTCAGGGCGTTACCACATGCCTGGAGGCCGGCCTCAACAAGGTAAGTGTCTGTCCAAGTCCAAATGTCCTAACACGTGGAACTAACCGGATCATCAGTTTGTTTGATTCTGCTGGTCTGACTCTGATTTGATAGCTAACACGTGAAGCAGCAGTGGAGTCTGATGGTGGTTGATCCAGCAGGTTCGGTCTGTGATGACAGTTTTCTCCCATCAGGTGACCCACCAGATAATAGCATTCTACCGAGCAGAAGAGTCGGCCTTCAGCGACAGAGAAAAGGAGCTGTTCTTCCACTTCTGCTCATCATATGCCGACGATCTGCTGCCGTTCCTCCGCCGCTGCCTGCAAGTTCTGTTTCCCCCAGCTCAGCTTGCTCTGGTTCTTGGTGAGGTTCCAGTATCGATGCTGGTTAATCACTCTTTGAGGAATGGGTTATTTGACAATGTCTTCGGTTCCACAGGTGTTCCTCCCACCCAGCTGCACAAGTACAGCAGTCTGGGAGGCATCGACGTGGCAGCGATCCTAGAACCGCTCAACTTCCTGCTCCCCCAGCGAGAGACGTCGCCTCCAGAGCTGGATGTTACTGCTGGATCGGGTGGTCTGAGGGGGGAAATGCAACTCAAAGAGCCAGAGATGGATCCTGAGTGCTCTGAGGCGACTCCGAGCAGCTCTGCTCCGAGAGACACTGAGGAGTTCACCAGCCACCAATAAGTGACTTGAGTAAAAATGATTCATCATTAAAATAAGTGACATCTGAGGTGACCTTTGTTTCTCCTGTTTTGATTTCACAATCTTTAGTCCGGCTATTCACAAATTCAACGCTGTCATTTCAACAGCATCACACAGCTCAGATCAGCAACAGATCCCAACAGGTGTGTGACGTGAACAGGCTGTTTGTGTTGTGTCAGACATAAAAGGACAAAAAAACAACCCCAAACTGTTCTTGAAAGAATCACAAACGAGGCTGAAAAGCTGAAATCTGTATTAAGATTTATTCCAGACAAAAATTCAAACTCTACTATGACAAATCAAAATCACCTCAGTTCACTTCTTCACAAACTTTTTGCGGGCAGCGTTGGGATTCGCTCGCCTTCTGCCGCCCCCGCAGCGACCGTCTCTGATCTGCAGGTTGGCAGCTCGACTGTAGATGTCGTTCTCGCAGAAGGGTGACGCTCCGGCCACGTAGTCCGGGCTGAACACGTCTGTTTTCTGCCGTGCTTTATGGGAGAGTCTCTGCTGGGGGAAGCGCTGGTCCTCCACCAGGTGGGGGTTGTTACTGTGTTTTCCCCCATGAGGTAACGGCAACGAGTGCTGAAAGAACACGGCCACCGGCAAAAGTGCCCAAGTTAAAAACCTGAATCGTGTTGTTGGTTGTTATCTGGATGACACAAGAAGCTTCTGACTTGAAATTGAATCTGTGTGTGTGTGTGTGTGTCTCACCTTAAGACCCCTGGAGTTCAGCACTTTAGGATTTTTAGAGAAATGCATCTTAATGCTGCCGTCCTCGTTGAGCGTCACGGCGACCTTCTTCAGAGTTTGGTTTCCACAGTGAGGACAGAAAACTTTGTTCATGTTGGTGGTCGTCCTGATATAAAACACAGTTTCCACGTTGCAGCTGTGATTAACAGGATCTGCAGCAGCTCCAAGACATTAGCATGATGCTAAATGTTCACACAAGCTCATTAGCAAGCATCGGGCCATGACACTGTACTCACTTAAAGCAGGCATGACATCTAAGAATATAGTTCCTGGCCTGTTTAATGAGCATTCCGTTGAGAGACAAAACATGGAGCCCAATTTGGATCAGAACATTCTGGAACACAACAGACCAGCTGGTCAGTACATGAAGTAAATACTCATCGACGAGCTGCGATTCGCGTCTCACCTGCATGGCGAAGTCTGTGGTCACACAGCCGACTTTAACGTCAGCAGGAGCCGTCCAGTCAGTAGAGTCCATCTTCACCTGTCCGATGTTACTGGGAGTGATCCAGCCACCTCCGTCATCGTCCTCATCACCTTCAGACTCAGGCTGGTTCTCTTTGTCCTCACCTTCTGGCCGGTCAAGCTGGGCGTTTGTGTCTGATTGGCCCTCTGATGTTGGGACGCCATCAACTTTTGGCAACTAAAGAGAAAAATGCCAGATAGCCAATCTGCGCTGGAGTCGTGTGACGTCTGGTTCTGACGGTCCAGATCTGCACCACCCTGTGGATTGGAATTTTTGAAAGTAGACATGTTCCAAACTGACCACTATCTCCAGCAGGTCGTCATCGATGGACGGCAGCGGCTCCCTCCAGAACAGGAAAGTGCTGAACTGGTCGGCGTCAGAAGACGCTGCCATTCCTGTGGATGATTCTGGATGTTTCTCTTGTTTTGTCGAGTTCAGATCCTCCACTGAATCCTGCGCGGGATGACGGGAGACAGACGATGCGTTCAAATAAAATGGGAAACTGAAGAATTGAATGTTCACACAGCCTGCAGCCAGAGGACTCACCAGTAAACTCAGGAGCTCACTGTCCAGCTTGGGCAGCGGATCTCTCCAAAACAGGAAGCTGCTAAACTCATCTGCATGAATCTCTTTCTGGGTCTGACCTGATCTGGTCACAGGTTCTACAGACTTCTGCGAGACACAAAAATCCTGGTCAGAACACATCTGACTGTGCAAACCAAAAGCAGCCTGAACCAGTTTTACCTTGGAGGGGAAGTGGAAACCTGCAACATTAACTGGAGTCTCCGGGTGGCGCTGAACGGTCCAAATATCAACCTGGATCAGGAAAGAGAATGCACTTAGAGCAGTGGTCTTTGACCCTGTCCTACAAGGTCCACAATCCAGCAGGGTGGATTAATAAGCATTCATTATCAATCTTGTAACGATGGTTATGGGTCAGTGTCAAACATTCAGCATAAATATCTTTGACTTTTTTGTTCAGAAATGGTGTTTCCCTACCTTCACTGCAGGTTCTGTCTTCAGGTGCTGCGAGCCTACGTTTTCCAGCTCCAGCTGGTAGGTCAGAGCCAGAACCTTGATGTCTGTGGCTGACAGACTCGGATAGTCTCCGGTCTTCTTTGAGAACTCCGTCACTGAGAAACAGGTTAAATGTGACTCAGACACTGAACGACGGCTTCCAGATCTCCTCACAGGAGGGTGGAGTTCAGAACAGAAGACATCCACAAAAACATGATTTCTGGACAATCTGGTTTTCTTTTAGACGTTTCTGACATTCAGTGTACCGTAAGTGTGAATTATACTCAATGCAAAACAACCCTGGAGATGTTTCTGAAAGGTTCCTGTTCCTCAACACAGCGTTCCAGTCAGATTCCCTGGAATCTGATCTTGATCTGAGAAACTTGGGCAGAATGTTCTGGGTTTTTAGGGAGCAGTTACCCTTTCTGATGTGTTCAGGATGTGGTTCTTTGAAGTTCAGCTGGTATGGCAGGAAGGACAGACTCCTCCGGGTGGGTTTGTCTCTAATCTCGTCCACCACATCCTTCAGGGTGTAGATGTTCTTCCCAATGTCCTGCAGCACAACGCAAACTGTTTTCACTGTCAAGACTGACCCATCATATCCATGACAGCAAAAAATGTCGTCAGGAAAAAAAACAAACAAAACACCATCGTTGGTGTCAGGACAGATTTTTGGTTATGAAGAGATTTTAATGACTTCAATCAAGATGAAAGACTGTCAGTTTATTACAACGGTAGACTGTCAACAAAAGACGATTCTACGTGTGAACAGTCAAAACTCACGAAATGCCTACAACAGTCTCCAAAATCTACTTACGAGACTGGTCTCAGAATAAAACAATATTCTAATTACTGCTACGAACGAAACTGAAGAATGATGTTGAGATGCAGTTACAGCAGGGCTGAGGGCCTCGACATCATCGGAAACCCTTTCTTAGCTTTGCTGAAGTTATCATCGCAGTGACACAACAGAATCCAATTTAAACATCGTATAAAAGCGTTAGTGAAATACGAACTGTTAAAATCTCACCTGTAGAGGAGCTTTCCTTAAAAACGCAGCAGCATCGGCCACAACATGTTCCACTAGGGTAGGCGCCATGTTGCCTCGATGACGTAGTTCTTGATCGACCAATGAGACGAGCCAAAACCCTTCACGTGATATAGTGGGGCGTCTGCCACAACCCAAATGACCATGTCTGTCATTTACGGTCATTTAAGTTGTACTTGTGTGGTATTTAAGTTTTACCTACAAGTATTATACATATATTTCCTGTCTATTGCATTGTTGATTGTGTGATACGTTTTATTTGCGTTTAAAAACGTAAAATATTAATGATTACAAATTATAATTTGCTATTTTTACAATATAAAAGTTGGTCAGAGGAACCTTTGAAAAGAATACTTTAATGTGAAGACAATACGACTCCACTGTTCGGAACAAACTAATTGTTTACTATGATTTGTATCTTTTTTTTTGTTTGTAATAGAAATCGTGGCGATCGTGAACGTAGCTTAATCGTGATCACGTGATATTTGTTGACAGTAGATGAGAAAGGAAGATGGCGGCCCGGTGGAGCAGTGAAAATGTGGTGGTTGAATTTCGGGATGCGCAGGTATTAATGGATTATGCGCTGTTAAAACCCACATCTGTTTCAACTTTATTGTTGCTTAAACTGTTAATCGACGTAGTCAGCTTTACCTGGGATATCCATGGAGTCCAAAATATTTCTGACCTGAAGCGTTGTAAATACTCAGTTTAATGTATAGCAGCATAAGCTGTCAATAAAGGGTGAAAGAGTGGATCAATTCGCCCTCCGAATGAAGCCAACTCATGTAAACATGCTACCCTTACGCTTAGTTTTACTTTGACCCAAAAGTGATTTAAGCCTGAGAACCCAGTAATTTAAGACTTTGAGAAACCAGAGGTAAAATACATTTTACTATAAATTGGTCGTCCCCGGGGTAACGCATTTCTAATTGACCGAGAGTATTTTGTAATTGATACTTTTAAAAAAAGTTCTTGGAGCTCTCTCAGGGCTGCAATTTCAAAAGAACCAGGCTGCAATCTGAACGATCGCTGCAAAGTTTTAAGCCATAATAATGAAATGTTAATGTTTGTGTGTTTTCCAGGCCACTGCCATGTCAGTGGATTGCCTGGGCTCACATGCTGTGTTGTCCGGGTAAGCGCACCATCACTCTTCATACAAAAACACAGATTAATGTGTTAACCCAATAAAATGTGGCTACTGTGTATCTACTTACAGAAAGGTTCAACTCTGGATGCACTTCAGTTACAAAATAAATGCACCTAAATGCACATTGTTGTAAAAAAAATCCTCCGGTCCGCCTCCCCATACAGGTAGACCGGGGGACGGTTACATGGTTGTTCCATAAAACATATTTGTTAATGATCAGCTTGCTAGGAGACAAAAACTGAGTAGGGTAGACAATTAGAGGCAATATTACCTAGTTAGTGCACCTCTTGTGGTTTCAGGCGGCGGTTCCTCTACATGGTAAATTTGGAGGCTCCGTCTGAACCTCAGAGGAAAATTGGCCGACAGAGTAAATGGGATGTGGGGACGGTCCAGTGGAACCGCCACAGGTCAGAGTCCCACATCTTCGCTGCCTCAGTGAGTTTTGCCGGGACTGAAAGCAAAAATACTGCAACAAAACAATCAGAACAGCATCTAACTGTGTGTGTGTGTGTGTGTGTGTGTGTGTGTGTGTGTGTGTGTGTGTTTAGAGTAACCAGAGGGTGGACCTGTACTCTTGGAGAAATGGGAATGGAGATGTTCACACCTCCCTGCAGGGACACACCCGTGTCATCAGGTAACACAGCCCCCCCCCATCCCATATGCGGTGCATTCATGGACACGTGTTTCTTTTCCTTTCACAGAAAGAGAAAACAAAAAAAAGGCAAAAATGTGATGTGATGTGTTTTGTTGTCACTGCTTTTATAATGAAACACATGAAATTACATCATCAGAGTCAAAAGCAGTGATGGCTTTCTTTTTAAAACTTTGGGGTGATGCATTCATGGACAGGAGGTGATTTGTTTATTCTCAGTGACCTGGACTGGTCCTGGTTCGAGCCAGAGGTTCTGGTCACCAGCTCTGTGGACACCTACATCTACATCTGGGACACCAGGTGAAGATGAATGAATATCATGACGTCACATTTCCTGTGTACCACTTTATCACATTGGGTTTAGTCGAGATTATTTGATTGACAGTTTTTCGTGTCCTAATTTCTGATTCTGCAGAGACGCTCGGAAACCCACGGTGGCGCTGTCTGCCGTCGGTGAGCATTTAGAGGAAATCCTTACAGTCAGATGACTTGATCAGATCTTTTTCAAATAATGACCACTTTATTGTCATCGGCTGCCTTATTATTGTGTTTCCAGCCGGAGCATCACAGGTGAAGTGGAACAGGAAAAACCAGTACTTGCTGGCGTCCAGTCACGATGGGGACGTCCGGATCTGGGACAAAAGAGTGAGTGTTGAGCGATTATGTGTGTGTAATCCGAGTGTGCAAGTGTCCACTCTGTAAGAGTTGCTTTGTTTAGAAATCTAACACGGCTGTGGAGTACATGGCTGCTCACCTGTCAAAGATTCATGGCCTCGACTGGCACCCAGACAACGAGTTCATCCTCGCCACCTCGAGCCAGGACAACTCAGTGAGGGTGAGACTTACAGGCTAAGCACATCACCCAGTCAAATGTCAAGCATTTCATCACCCAGAATCAGGGACTGCTTCCCGTCTAATGAAGAAAGCTGATCCAGAATATGTCAAACGCAGAAAGTACCAGCGTCAAAGTCATCAGAAATTTCTCTCACAAGCAAACAACAGTGTCAGAAGGAAGACTAATTTAACAGGAAGAAACCTGGAGAAGGGCTGGGCTATGGAGGAACCTTCTTTAGAGTTGTTTAAAGGTCAACTGTTGACACTGTCTCCCGTCTCTGTGTTTAGTTCTGGGACTACCGGCAGCCCAGAAAGTATCTGAACATTCTATCCTGTCAGGTTCCAGTGTGGAAGGCCAGATACACGGTGAGTACCAGAGACCAGGTCAATCCTTCCTGATCTCTCCAGGAAAGTAATGCGTTCACTACAGAGTCACCCTGCACCATCAGGGAGCCATCTAAACCTGATCCACTGATGCGGTCATTACGGTTGTCGTGTGTTTTCAGCCGTTCCCCAACGGACTGGTGACGGTCATGGTTCCTCAGCTGAGGAGAGAGAACAGTCTGTTGCTGTGGAGCACACTCGACCTGAACAGTCCCGTCCATGCTTTTGTTGGACATGATGACGTGGTGCTCGAGTTCCAGTGGAGGCCACAGAAAGAAGGTGAGCACCCATCAGCCATATTATACTGTTTATGTAAACAGAAGACACAGTTTAATCACTCCTGTATTTCTTCTGATGTCAAACATGAATTGTTGATCCTGTAGGATCAAAGGATTACCAGCTGGTCACGTGGTCCAGAGACCAAACCCTGAGGATATGGAGGGTGGATCCTCAGCTGCAGAAGGTCAGTTCACAGCTTCACAGACCCAGAACCCTCTGGGCTTCACTGTGCTTTCATGTTGGTGTTGTTGTGCAGCTGTGCTCCAGTGACGGTGTCGAGGACCTGCTGGAGTCTCTCGCCATCGACTCGCCAAAGTCTCTGACGTATCAGGAGCCTGAAGGTCATCACAGAGTCGGGCCAGCGGCCGATCATCTGCAGGGTGAACCCGTGCTCCTCTCCGTCTCTTCTTCTGTCTTCCCTCTCTTCTCTTTGTGTCTCCTGCCTCCTCTCTCTCTCTCTCTCTCACCTGTCTCATGTCTGTCTCACCTCCTTTCTCTCTGCCTTCCCTCTGTCTCCTTTATGTCTCACCTGTCTCCTCTCTTGTCTCACATGTCTCCCCTCAGATCTGGACTCGGTCCTGGGTTCGGGTCTTCCTCAGACTCTGCAGCAGGAGTTCTCTCTGGTTAACCTGCAGATCAGAAATGTTAATGTGGAGGTGAGGCCCCTTCTGGTGTGGTGTAACAGACAGGAAGTGACATCACCTATACACGTGTCATGTGATGCAGATGGATGCGGTGAACTGCAGCTGCGTGGTGTCAGCACATTTTGGCAGCCATCAGGTTCACTTGGTGGTGAAATTTCCGGCTCAGTATCCCAACAATGCTGCCCCCACGTTCCAGTTTGTCCCTCCCACGACCATCCCGTCCGCCATGAAGACCAAGATCCAGAAGGTGTCAACGTGTCAGATAGCATCACGTGACCGCTTTGCTCGTTTTTTTTCCCTAAAACTTGACTAACGTTGTTTCCTCCTCAGATTCTGACAGACACGTCTCTTCAGAAGGTGAAGCGGAACCAGAACTGCCTGGAGCCCTGCGTCCGACAGCTGGTTTCCTGTCTGGAGTCAGACATGGTGAGGTCACCACGCCACCATCATCCTCATCTTCACCTTGTTTCCTCCCTGCAGTTGTGCTTACTGGGTGTTTTCTTGTGTGTCAGATGCAGGAGGACGGTCCGGCATCCGGGGCCTTCATCCTGTCCAACCCCGTCACTCCCGCCCTGCAGGCCTTCCCTCGGGTCACCAACACGTACGGCTCATATCAGGTAACACAAACACAACAGTGCAACTGTTCCCAGTGGTGAAGAGGAGGAACAGGAAATTGCTTATTCATTTATTTACTGTGTATCAGGATGCCAACATCCCATTCCCTCGGACCTCCGGCGCCCGTTTCTGCGGCACTGGTTGTTTGGTCTACTTCACCCGGCCAATCACAATGCACCGCTCTGCCCCGCCCACTGAGCCCACTCCCAGGTAAGAACACCGGCAGCACGTTGGCTTCATCATTAATGTTCCTCTCTCAGAAGGTTGTTTTCACGCTTCATGGTTGGTATTTTAGACTCAGTCTGTCAGAACTCAAACGTCCCTGTCAGCATACTGGCATTTGTGCTCTTTCCTGTAAAATAAATCATCAAAGCTGTGTTCAATATTTGAACCTTGGGAAATGCACCCTACTGGTGTCTGTGGTGGACGTGTGAGACGTGTTTCCTGTTTGCTGATCACTGTGGCGTAAACGGCTTTTGTGACCCGGGATGTCTCTGGGTGTGTTTAGATCTTTGTCGGCACTCTCGGCCTATCACAGTGGAGTCCTCACACCGATGAAGATGCGTTCAGATTCTCAGAACACGCTGAGATTATACAGCAGCAGCCCGACCCGAGCAGACAAAGACACCGTCTCCATTTCATCATTCTATTATAAAGAAAGGGTGAGACACACACATTTGCAAGCCTTCCTCGGGTTAAAGTTATGTAAATATTTCCTCCCACCATCTGTTTGAAACTGATCCACTGTCAGAAATGTTCACGTTCACCTCCCAACTTCAAGGTCCTGAAACTTTGGGAATTACGACCCCGACCAAAACAGGATCCAATGCCGCCCTGGAAAATCCTTTCAAGCATGTTGAATTTCTAACATGAACCCTGACACTAACCATAACCAAATCCCTCGACCAGAGAACTTTGATGGACACAACTTTCCTTGAGAGGATGATAACAGCGTTGCTCTGAAAGCAGTGACGCTGTAGCGGGAACTGCATCAAGAAAACACGATCAGACACAAACTGTACATGGAATCAACAGCTAATAATTTAGCTTCCATTCTCACTCAAGTACAGTACACTGTTAAGGAATTGCAACATTTTTATTAGGCTGACACGCTATTCTGTTTGAAGCTCCGCCTCCTTTGTAATTGACAGTCCTGGTGACTGAGCCTATGTGCAGTTCAGGGGGACTGGGAATTACGAGTGCTACACCTGTAGTGACTGACTTAGTCTCTCTACCTTCTTCCTGACCGGCTGTTGTTTCTTCTTGTTTTTTTTTTTGTCTCTTTCTGGCCATTTACCTGCACTGATGTGCGCCACACCCACTTCCTTTTTTCCTCCAATCAGAAACCCCCAATGTCTGCCTCACGGCGCTGGTCTGTCCAAACTCTTCATGATTGGCCGGTACTGAGCTCCGCCCGCCTCTCTTCTCTCCTGGCTCTTTTTCCTCTCCTGTCCTGTCCTTTGCTTGTATTTGACAGCCTTGTGACTAACAGCTTAACATTAATTGTGTGTTTTGAATTTGAACGTCAACAAGACAGAATGATGCACGTTTGTTTCCTCAAACTTGACTCACACGTTCAGTTTTATAAGAGTTGAATCACACAGGTTCACAGCAACGGTTGGTTTGGAACTTTTGTTATCAGCACTGTTGCTTTGTTTGCTTTTATGTTAATGTTTTGGTTACGATCCTTGCTCACAACAGTCACATACACAACAGTGGTGTTCACGCTTCACTCTCACCTTTTCCAGTCCCTCAGCTATGCTAGGCTAACTAGCTCCTGACAGAGATGAAGCTCCAAATGTTCCTTTACTGTTAGCTTCGCAGAACCTGTTTAGTTGAACAACATCAAATTCTGAACACAAATCTGAGTTTCTCACGCACTAAAACTTTTAATTAACAACTCCGGGTAAGTTTCTGTAACCAGCAGCGCTGATCTGTTAACAGATGTGATGTAATTTGTTTAATTGCTTCTCTGAGTCGGCTGTATTCACACTGTCAGACTAATTATGTCCGTCATCAGTAGATCCGAACAGGAGTATTCGACGTCCCCAATGCTAGAAAATGATCATGGACTTGCGGTGCAAGCTGTCTCCACCACTTTTAATCAGGTGGTGCTTTGTCCTCTCCGCCTGCCCTTCTCTCTTCCTTCCATCTTTCTGTCTGTCTGTCTGTCAGAAATCCCGCCGCTTTAAGACAAAGCGAGAAGGGACGGACTACAGCAACCGACCCATCAAACTAGCTGGGAAAGTCATCATCCAAGACATCTCCTGTCTGCTACCCGTCCACAAAGTCCTGGGAGAGAATTACGTGTGAGACACCAACACCTCAGACACAAACCTCACGATTCCGAAATACCGACCACGTTCTGCCTATACAGATGTCGAGTTGTTTAAGTTGAAGTAGTGCAAAAGTTCTAAATTAAGCAGGATTGTCCTCACCACAACCCAACCTGTGATTGCATCCCGGCTTGTGTTTCTGTCAGCCTCAACATGAATGACATCCAGGACACCTGTCAGAAGAACGCAGCAGCGGCGCTCGCTGTAGGACGCAGAGACGTCGCCAAGGTTTGTGGTTACCTCACATCAGCGTAGACATTCTGTGTGTCCTGCAGACGTCCTTGGTAAGAGCGCAGCCAGTTCCTACAATCGCGTCCGGTGCTGTGAGACATCTGCTGTCATCTGCTGAGTTAAACTGGGTGTGTGTGCTGAAATCTGGATATAACAACTTATGGCAGCTGTGTGTGTGTGTGTGTGTGTGCGCGTGTGTGTGTGTGTGTGTGTGTGTGTTTAGGTTTGGGCCCTGGCCTCTGCAGCCACCTGTCAGGACCTGAGTCCAGACTCAGACCCAGACACAGAGACCCCCTGGGCCAGACACCCGTTTGGGCGCCACCTGCTGGAGACCCTGTGAGTGTCTGACTCCTCCCCCTTCTTCAGGTGGAGCAGAAACGCGTGACTGACTGACGTGATTTCTCTTCATGCTCTCCACAGTTTGGATCACTACAGCCACATAAGTGACGTCCAGACTCTGGCAATGCTGTGTAGCGTGTTTCGAGCTCAGGCTCCTCCCCCTGACGGGTACCCTCCCTACGGGCTTCAACCCTCCCGTTCAACCATTGTCCCACCACAACGCTCCAGATATGTGAGTGCTTTGTTTGAACCACAGATGTACCGTGTGTTTAAAGGCTCAACCTGCTTATTCAGGTTTGGTTTTACATTTGATTTAATCCTGTAAAGGATTATGATTGATAGTTAAACTGAGGGATTGTTGTTTAGCGAGCTTCTTTGTGGGCGGGGCCAGATAAAAAGCCGATGGCAGCACTGGTCTTTGAGATAAAAATGGCACTACAGAAACTGATGTAACTTTACTGGGTGTTGTTTTAGCCCAGCTTCACGTCCAGCTCAGTTACCTCGGGCTCGTGCTCCAGCACCTCTGACTCTGTCACCATGACGACATGGAACATGGGTAAGACTCCAAAGCACCGCGCCCGGGCTGCCTGTTGCACTGCAGCCTGTCTTCTAGCCGTCCAATGTTTTCTTGTTTTACAGGACGAGAATCTGACCACAACAACCCTTGGGGAGAATCCTCCCCGGACGACTATCGCTATGGCAACCAGGGTTACCCAGATCCACGGGACCGAGAGCGAGAGCAGCACGACATGAACAAGAGGTGAGAACTGAGGGGTGATGTGTCTTCATGAGCAGATGTGTGATGCCCCATCCTCACTGCAGGCTGCTGGATCCCACCAACATGTTGCAGTTCGACGACTTTAAGAAGTGTTACGGGGAGATTCTGTATCGCTGGGGCCTGAGGGAGAAGAGGGCCGACGTCCTGAAGTTTGCCTCCTGCGCTCCAGAGCCTCACAAAGGAATCGGTATGTTCACGGTGCTCACAGTTGTCACGTGGGTCGTCCAGCAGGGGTTGGTTGGGGGTTGTTCCAGACTCCTCGAGAAGCTACGATTTTTCTGCATTGGCCACGCCCACTCCGAATGTCTGACCAATCACCTCATTGTTAATTCTGCCTGGATAAAGTGCCCAGAACAAACTGCGAGAGGTCTGCCAGAACAAACTGAGCTTATTTTAATTCCGGCAGACGTGGGGGAGCATGATTGAAGGCCCAGAGTTCTGAGTAGAGTTAAGAGTCTCATTTATCTTCCGTGTGTCTGTCTCACCTCCTCAGAGTTTGGAGTTTACTGTTGTCACTGTCGCAGCCAAGCTCGAGGGACGCAGTGCGCCGTCTGTAAACATCTGACCTTCCAGTGCGCCATCTGTCATGTGGCTGTTCGGGGATCGTCCAACTTCTGCCTGAGCTGTGGTCACGGCGGGCACACCAGTCATATGATGGACTGGTTCCGCCGGCAGGATGAGTGTCCGGCTGGATGTGGCTGCCACTGTCTGTTACAGAGCACCTTCTGAAGCAACAAGCACGACCCAGCTGACCCTGAAAGGGGAAATCCTTTTGCAGGGAGTAGCGTGGAGAGGAGTAACTACCAGAAACAGTTGGTGATGTCATCGCTTAGCCACACCCCCACTGAGGATAAACCACACCCACTAACTGGACTCATGTGGTCACAGTTTCTGAATAGAAAGACGATTGGACCCACACATAAAGGTCTCCCACTTCACCCGGATTCTGACACTATTTTTCCTAAGAATTTTTCAGTTTTGAGCACAAAAACTTTTTTTTTTTGTCACATTCATTGTCTTAGTTCTTTTGGGTTGTGGGAAGTTCCCACATTTTCTGAATTTTGAGGAGAGTTTTGTTTTCCTCAGTTTAAAAATGAAATTGGTGCCTTTAAAGATTATCACGTGCGGCCCCGATCATCCTGTCTGCTCATCTGAGAGGAATGTTTGTCAGTTGTACTTTCTGTAAAATAGGAAATTATAAAGATTTGCCTTTGAGTAAACCACTTTATCTGCGGTTGTTTCAAGGCTTTATAGGTTAAATCAAACACACATGTATTGTGGGAACACGACAGTGCTGGTGGTGCGTTCAGGGACACCTGCTTACTTTCCCTTAACTCTATCCCGATATTCCACACTAACAAGGATGACAAAGGGAATCATGTTTTATTGTTTAACACAGAGCTGCAGCGTAACGTTTACATGTACAGATGATGACATCCTGTGGTCGTCCTCACAGAGGACACACTTCCTGCATCCCCACCATCAGCGATGCGATCGCACATTTTTCATTCTAAAGACAAAAGACAAAGAACAAGTTTCACAGATTCTGTCACACGAGTTTAGACAGACGGCATCAGATTAGAGACCCATTGAAGACTATACCATGAGAAAAACTTCCCCATGATGCATCTAAGTCACGTTTAATCTGAATGATTCAGACACAATTTGACCTCTGACCTCTTGAGCAGCTCCAGTGTGGTAATGGCTTCATCTTCCCCACCGTCCTCATCCTCCCCACTGCTGCTGGATTCCTCTTTCCTGCTCTTCTTCTTCTGCTCCTTTTCTCTATGTCGGTGCTTCTTCTCTTTCTTCTTCTGTAAAATCAATTACAGTGTCAACTATACACAGAAGCACCAAGCAGAAGAACCTCTGGCAACAGTTGTAACCTTCTCCTTCTTGTGTTTGTGCTGCTTTTTACTCTTGCTTTTCTTCTCCTTCTTCTTGAGCATCTTCTCCGGTGGTGGGAAGCAGACAGAAGAGGTTCTACTTCCTGCTGTCAACATCAAAAGAATTATTTAAACTCGTGTGTGAGGAGTCATGTCGCGATTGTGTTTCCTCTTCCCGAACTGACCCGTCTGACTGGATGGGGGAGGCAACGTTGGCGGCAGCCTGGGACCGAACACCTCCTGATCCTGGTCCGGTGCTGAGCTCTGTGATGGAACGGCAGCTTCAAGAGGAAAAGTGTCAGAGAGGAAATATGTCATTCACACCCTAAATACAGTCTGCATTAAACCAAAAAACACACAGGACAAAGTTAAAAAGGGACCCAAAGACAGAGTTAAACCCAAAGACTCGACTCTGATGATGATATTTTGGTGTATTTTACAATATTTTCTCGCATTTTAATGATTGAAAGACATTAAAACTCTGAAGAGACTGTTCTCACCCGTTTGCTGGCTGGAGCTGATGGAGGAGGTTGTGATGGAAGAGCTTATAGTGGAGGAGGGGACAGAGGTGGTAATGACAAATAGGTCTGATGGCTCCTCCTTTATGGCATGCTCATCGTCGCTTTCTGCTTCTGATGAGGAGGATTTCTCCTCAGAGGAGTCAGAGAAAATGGCCTTGAAGAGATCCATGGGGGGTCTGGTCTCCTCCTCCTCCTCTACTTCTTCCTCCTCCTCATTCTTGTCATCAGTGTTCTTCACCTGGGTAAATAAAATGGGAGATGTTGAGACTCCTGCTCTCCAGAGGCTCACCCTGCAGACCATCCTGAAGCTCCACCTCTGCTTTGCTGGAGCTGGCGGCGGTAGGTGGCGTTTGGGTGGAGCTTTGTTGCCGTGCAGCACTGATCAGCTCATTCAGAGTGTCCTCCTTCTTCTGCTGGTCTGAAACATCCCACCGTGATTTCTTCGCAACCTCTGAACAGGAGAGAGGAAGATGTGAGGTGAGCTCACGGCGCCCCCTGCCTGCAGCGATGGGGAGAACTCACCTGGAGGGTCTCTGCTCTCCGTCACCGTCAGAAAGTTAAAAACCGAAAACTTGTCTCTCTTCACCTTTGGCAGACCCACAAAACCAGACCTGTCACCATGAAAGCACAATGAAAGGACTTCCGGGTCAACATTCCAACAGACCATCATTCCAGAGATTTTGAGTGTGTGTTTGATTTGTTGTATGCATTAGATGTGTGCGTATTACCCGGGGTAAGGCTCAGGCACATTAAAGCGTTTGCAGAGCAGTTTATCAGGATGCCACTCAAACGTCTCTCTCGTCATTTTTCCAAACATCTTCATCTCCACCGCAGATTGTTTGTCATCTACTTCGCCCTGACAACAAAGACACAGACCTGGAATCCGCTGTTCCCAGTTCACTTGTACGCACACCCCTGTTTAATCTCTCCACATGAAAACAGCAGAAGGTATCAGTGATTCCTAATCTAAGGCGTTGCCCAGGTGCATTGTGGGAAATGTAGGAACTGGTGACAGTAGACCAGAACCCAGTGACCTCCTGGTGACTCCATACCTCCTGGTCTCGGTTGACCTCCACGTTGTCCTCATCCTCCTGGTCTTTGGCTCTGGTGAAACGAGAGGAGAGGGAAGACGTGCTGGGTCTGTACAGGATGGAGGCTCGAACAAACTCCTCCTGCTCTCTGCCGCGCTCCCACTCTGTCATGGCCGGGTCCAGACTTTGCTCCAGAGCATCTTTGGCAGGAGAAGACACGGGTTATGCATACATCAGGTTAAGCACAAGGCTAGTGGGCAGCAATAATCCTTCAGCCAATTCAGCAACATGGACCTCTCTGAGCACCTCGGCTCTCAATGAGAAGTTTGATTACAAAAATCCCCAAAAATGGAACCACAAAGTCGTTATTTAGAAGGAAGTCCCAGATCAGCGTGAAACAAACATGAGTCAGGTTCTGCTAAGTGGTTGAACGTCTGGACCTCAGTAAGTCCACAATGACAACTGCTCAGTTTGAACTCACATCTGATGACCATAACTCTTTGGTTGCTAATGCCTGCTGACCAGAACCAGCTGAGCAGTCAGATTAAACAGGAGTCAGGTCTCATATCTACTAGAACAGTCTGGGTTCACTCACATCGGCTCGGGTTCTTATTAAAAATGACGTTAGCAAGAAAGTTTGATGAAGATGGGGAACAGACAATGAGGTTCCCACGAGTGCATATGAAGCAGGTTTCTTCTCTGGCCTGTGTACTCCAGCAGTCTGTTTCATGGTTAGCAGAGCAAGAAATACTGAGGGAATGTGAACCTGTGACCCGGACCGTCTTACCTTTGTCTCCATGTTTCAGGCGGGTCAGGTACATATCATAACGAGCCTGTTTGCTTGAGTTCTTCTCGAATGGTCGAAACGTCTGTGAGGAGGTCTGGATGCCTTTCCAGGCTGCCAGCGCCTCCTGCTGGAGGCCAGAGGAGACTGACCCACCTACAACGGGTGGCACAGCCTGCGTAGAAGCATTCTGGGATGCTTGTGTGGAGGGACCGCGGATGTTGAGGATTCGTTCTCTGTCTTTGGGTCTCAGGAGCTCCATTACTGAGACAGGACCTGGTTTATATTCAGGATTCAAACAGGAAGAACATTTATTGTTTCGGACTATAGTGAATGAGAAAATGGGATATTTCATAGATGTGAACCACTGCCTCCACCTTTCAGAGTGTCTTCTCCCAGCAGCATTCCTCTCTGACCGGCACCCAGCTGGTGCCGCCCCCCCCACCGGCTGCGGCTCTTCTTTGACCATGTGTCCCTTTGAAGTGCGGAGGGCCTCAGCCAGCACTGGACTCACCCCTGTAAGGCTCAAGAGCTGGACAGAGGGATTTGTCCGGCGAACCGGACGATAGTTTCTGGGCAGAGCGGGCGGAGGAAAAATCTGGAGACATTAAAACCAACAACACACACTTAAAACAATAAGTCGTAAATATTGGAGACTCATGAGGACACATTCAGAGTAGAAACAATACACAAATCCTCTTTTTCTTTCATCAGTAATTCTGTCACAAACATCACGACCATGGTCCTGTTACTCTTTGCCTTTTATAAAAACCAGAACCAACAACAGCCACGTTGGCTACGATGCCGGCCAAAGCTCACCACTTTCTCTTCCGGTGGCCTCTGGGTCAGAGTGAAGCCCTCCAGGATCTTTCCCAAGTACGAGCTGTCTCTGCATTTCCCTGTGAATATGACAACAACAGTTCAACAGAAGCAAACATCAGCCTCTCAAGCTTTCTGGGCACTTCCAACATACCCCTGCTCTGGCTGTACTGCTGCGGAGCCGTCCAGCCGTATAATCCATCACCGGGCTCCTCCCCTCCGATGACGGTGTCGTATCTGGACATGGAGTCTCTGTGGTAAACCTCTTCATCGTCGTCATCTTCAAGAGCGCCCAGTCCAAATGCCTGCGGGTCAGATGGTTTTGTTAAGTGAGCTGATATTCATTCATATTTATTAAGAAGTCCCACCTGTCCGGCCACGCCTCCTCGCCGCGGGACTCTGGTTGCATCTCCAAACAGCAGACTACCGGTCTGGGACTGCGGGTTGAACAGGTCGATGTGTTCTGACCCTCCCCGACTGTGCAGGGCCAGGCCTGGGTCCAGACCGCGATATCCCAGGCCCTGAACTCCCTCCTTGGGGTTGAAGTTCATTGGAGTCACATCCTTCGGGGCAAAGGTCACATTTTCTGGAGCAAACTCTTCCTCATCTTCAACCTTCCAGAGAGAGACGATAAAACAGGTGTCTCAACAGCGCTGCCGGCGTTACGTACAGTCAGTTTGTGAACCATCAGAGCGGGAACAACAGGTTAACTCACCTCAGAGTCCTCCGATCCAGGGGGCAGCAGACAGCCATGAACTTTGCTACCTCCACCTTTCAGGACAATTTCAGCAGCATTTCAGCTCAGGATCACATAAAAATTCAGAGATTTATTTTAGACTAGCTAAAAGCACGGAACACACACCAGGCCTGCGCTGGCGGGCTCTCCTCTTCACACGAGGCCCGACACCCTGACCCTCCTTCCAACCCATCTTCCTCAGCAGCTCCACCCCGATGGACGACCTGACGTGTTTGATTGATTCAAAAATAATTCATTCGTTATTCCCTTTGTTGTTTTACTTGTATTTGAGAGAGCCTTTTTGTCATCACTGTGAGGGCCTGAACACAATCTACCAGCATGTTGTGAGAACACTAGTGCTCGACAGCTGGATGAGGGTGAGCGGGGCAGAGGTGGATACCTGGCTGGTGTAATGAGCTCCTCCAGGAGGAGGTCACCAGGGATGAGGGCTGCCTGAGCACTAACGGCTCTGGCCTTCTCTTGAACCACATCTCTGTTACCAGATGAGAACTCCTGACTGGTGGTGATCCCTCTGGGTGCTATTCCATGCTCACCAAAGTCCTAACAAACAAAGAATTCATTTGAATACTAAAGACACGGGAATCCAGAATAGACTGGAGAACTTCTACCAGAAGCAAAACTGCTCCTTTCATGATTCCAGGCTGCTAAAGTACATTCCCATGTTACCTCCTCGTCCATGAAGTCTTCCGGTCGTGCAGGACGCGCCTCCGCCTTCTGCTGCCGCGAAGACACGAACGTTGATGGTGTCCATCCTGAAGGACAGACATCGCTGTGATTTCAAGGCCACATCAGCTCATGCAGGTTGTGGACCCAGCGGTTCTTCTCTTGTCTCACTCACCCTCTTTGCTGCCAACAGTGTTGAAATAACCAGCTGAGAACCCTCCGGTGAAGGCTCCGTGGAACCTCTGGTATCGTCCCTTCTCATCCTTCACCGTCTGTTCGTGAAGTGGAATAGGCTTCTTCAGTGGCTCATCTACGACACACACCATGCCTCATAAACACATAATCCAGTGTTTCCTGTATTTGTACCTGAAAGATGGCAGATATCTGACAGAAGTGTTTGACCAAGCTAACAACTCGAGCTTTGCTTAGCTCACAGCCGTTAGCTTACGCGCAAATTGCGCATCACGTAACAGTCGGAACCTGATTAAGAGCAAATGAAAACGGTTAAAAGTCCTGATGTGCGTCCCAACCTTCTTCTAAAGGTTCCAGGGGAGTCCCATAACTCACAAAATCCTCTTCAGTCCCACCGTTGGACGCCATTTTTCACAACTACGGGAAGCGGAAAAGATCAAACCTCGACGAGCCCCCCCGGAAGAAGCGAAGGGTTTATTGGTGTGTAAGACTGACACCTGGTGGTGAAAATGTTCACTGCGCCTCTGCAAAGATCGAAGTTTCCCATTCATCTGTACTGCACAAATCGAATAATTCACCCCTAAAGGTTTGTCCGGTAATAGTTATTTTATAAGTAAATAAAGAATAATCCACGTCCGTTTGCGGCATCGACGTCTATCCTCAGCCAAACATCCAGAACTTTCAGTTCTTTTTTCCTCCCTTTAAAGTGACCACAGAGATCAGTTTCTCGTGTCTGATTTTGTAATATAGCCCGAACCAATTAAGATGCTACTTTCTCCTCTGAAGGCATTTTGAAACACAAAGTAAAGGGTTTTCTGGACCTGAAAGATGGAGAGCAGGGCAGGATTGTAGAGGGGATGAAGCAGAAGATTCATTATAACGTCATTATAAGCTCAGGGCTCTGTGTTCAATCATGTCCATGTCATCATGGAAAGATAGAGAAGACCCATGCACACATCAGCTCAATCGTACATGCAGATAGGTGAAAAATTTCTCACACCAATAGAGACCATAAGGGGTCAGTGTCGGCTCACTACAGTCTGGAGAGGTCGCGTGTCTCCGAAAAGAGAGCTCAGTTAATAAAAAATTTAAAAAAAAGACACAAGCGTGAAAAAAATGCACAGAACAAAGATGATTAACTGATCTGATCTTCATCTGTTCTTCACAGTTTATTTGGTCAAATCTGATGTCTGATGGTGATTGGACAAGTCTTCAGTCAGAGCCTGACATGTCCATGCACACACTTTTGTCCATTTTTCATTTTGATTTATTTTGTAATTCTTCTTTTTTCTTTGCTTCTCCAGGTTGTTTCACCGGTGAGCTCAGAATGTCCTCACGACAACCTGAAATATGAAAGAGAATCAGAAGGTTTTGGAGCTTCTTTGACTTCTGCATGAGGCAACAGCCTGCAAGAGCTCAGGCTGAAGTGAGGAGGAGGAAGAGGAGGAGGTGGACGAGGAGGAGATGGAGGAGGAGGTCCCTCAGGTGTGAAGACGAAGGTTTGAATATAAAACACTGACGCTCAATCACCTCAATCACTTATTTTTACTGGCAACAAGACTGACTCATGTCTACCTGTGCTCTGTGTGTGTATGCTCTTATGGCAGCTATGTGTGTGTGTGTGTGTGTGTGTGTGTGTGTGTGTGTGTGTGTGTGTGCAAATGTGAGTGTGTTTTAAGCTACAACATAGTAAAGACAAACATACAAATTTTACTAGCTAGAGTATGTGTTGTGATGTTGACAGTGTGTGTGTGTGTGTTTGTGTGTGTGTGTGTGCGCACGCGCGCGTGTGTGATATCATATCTTTATGTCTGTTCACCATCAAACTCCTCCAACTATAAAATAATAAAATCCAGCCCAGGGGGTGGGGGCCTATGGGGGAGAGTGTGTGCGTGTGTGTGTGTCTGTGTGTGTGTGTGTGTGTGTGTGGGGAAGGGGGGTCCCTGTGGTGTAGAGAGCTGCCAGCTCTGTTCAGCGGGGGAGGAGGATGGAAGCAGAGGGGGTTGTGGGTAATTTGGAAAAGGAAAACAATATGAGTTGGTTATGAGAGAAGTTCTCAGCAGTAAAAAAAAAAAGTTAAGTTGAATCAAACAGCTTCATATTTGTGTTTGAATCTAAAACACTTTGACATCAAACATGGAAAAATTACAATCTTGGGGTTAAAGTTTGAGTAAATATAAGTAGCCAAGTTTAATCTGTGTTTAACCTCCCCACCACGCGCCGAGACCAGCATCTCTGCGCTGACCTCCGTTTGACATCTGAGGCCTTTTATGCGTAATCAGACGTGGAAGTATGTAAATCTGTGGATCACATCTTCATACATGACACATACATCTGCTGCTCCTGATCCGCTCACACATGAGCTGCTCAGCATGACGTCCAATCAGCTTACAGAAAGCAGCTAGCCTGGGGGTGACCTCTGATTCCAGCGTCAGGTCAGGTTTTCTTAGAAACTGACCATTTTCCTGCCGACTCCGGCAGTCACATGGCCGACCTGAACCACATGCCACATGGATTTCCCACCAGCTCCTGCAATTACCGGCTCGTTTCTCTCACTTTGGCTGCAGATTAAGATGGCGGAGCTGATTTTCACACATCAGAGCTGCTGCTCGCGGATTCATACGTGAGCAAATCCGATCAGGACCCACTCAAACACACAAAGATCATCACCAAGATGACCCCAAGACCCCCGACCCGGACAGAACTTTGACAATACACCAACTGATTGATTGATTGATTGATTAAAAGGTTCTGATACTTTATGTTCTTCAAATGGCAGCAAGTGTGTGTTCCTGTTCTTGCAATATACTCAGTTCCAAAATATGGAAAAGTGAAGACATTTTGTCTGGTTCTTAAAAATTAAGGACTGTTTGAGGGTTTAGACTTGGTTTCACGGTTGAGGTTAGAATTGGGTTTAGGTTAGAGTTATGGTTAAGATTTGGGGTTAGTTGTGAGGGTTTGGGTTAGAGTACGGGGCTGGGAAATGCATTATTTATCTAAAAGTCCTCACAAAGATAGAAGTACAAGGATCTGTGGCCATGTTTATGTGCTTCATAGCAATTACAACTAGAAAAAAATGTATTCAGAGCAAGCAGCACAACACATATTGTGACCTACACCTATAGTATTATGTGTGTGTGTGTGTGTGTGTGTGTGTGTGTGTGTGTGCGTGTGTGTGCGTGCGTGCGTGCGTGCGTGCGTGCGTGTGACAGACCGACAGACAGGTGTCACATAACCTGCTTGGTCGAGGTAACATCATCATCATGGCTCATAGCAGTACAGGCCACATTACAGTTGAAGACCCACTAAATTCCTGTTTTTGAAGAAGGAATATTCTAAAGAAAATTAACAGCTGAATGATCAGACACTTTTCTTATGATTATGTCAAACAAACAATAAAACAGATGATAGGTGTTAAATTTGTGGAGTGGTGCTGCTTTGATTTCTTGTAATATTTAATTTCACCAGTTCAAACCAGCAGAAACAGAGTGTTATTTCTAAAAAGAACTCATCACAGTTGAAATGAGAACGATGCAGACATGATTGATAAGCCGACGTTTTCTTTGTAGTCGGGGAACGGACGTCCTGTTGCAGCTCGTCTTGTGTCAGTGACTCCTTTGATCTGAACCTGTTCGATTCTCTTTTCCCTTCATTCAAGTGATCAATCAAAACTCTGAACCAAACAAAGAAGAGGTTGATATTGATCAAAAATAGCCCAAAGGTCAAAGGTTAGTGAGTTCGGCCATAAATATGTCAGATGTCACTCGCGATGAGTGTGTGTGTGAGGTCACTTCCTGTCATCAGACCCAAACTTTCCAGACGTACATTTCACTGAGGACAAAACGGATTCTGTGTTCCTTATGTTGTGTTGCTTTCTATTTTTAGATCAAATGTGCAATCAGATTTACATCTAACCTCTTCTGGAGGTTAAGCTGGACCTTCTTCTTTGTGACGTCAAACTTTATTTTAGCTTCTAGCTTTGTTTTAGCAGCTTTGGCTGCTGACTGGACACTTTTTAAGCTGCTTCTGTTCTGGAGGCTCAGAGTCGATTACGGCTGCACTTATGTAACTCAGATCAGCAGATCTTTGATAGCATAAATGAAAGATTGAAGGTTCTGGTTCTCTGAACCCGAGTGCTGATTGGTTGCTGGTTTGGTTTTCGATCGTAACCAAGCATTTGGTCATATTTTCACACCGAAAGCCTTAATGATCGATATTCACTCACTATTGCTATTGAACATTAATCAATTCACACATTTAGAAATATGTTTAACTTTTTTTCTTTTAAGGCCTCATTTTATCCATCCAGAACAAGAGCTTCTCAGGGTTTCTTCCCGAACCCCCCCCATCTGATTTAATCTGAGTAACTGGGAACACTGGAGTGCTCCTCTATGTTCTGTGGATTCATGTGATCAGATGATATTGTTGTGATTAGCCTGTTAGGTTTCCTGCAGTGGGAGGACGTGAACAACAACACAGATTTAATGGTTTCCATCTGTGAGCATCAGTGTTCTCAGCATCTGGCCAGATTACAGCCTGGAAAATGTCAACTGAACCCTCTGGACTACAAAATAAACTTCAGGACGTAGCAGGAACACGACAACAGCGTTACTGAACCCCGTGAAACGCCTCCTAAAAATATGCTGTCACCTTTATATCATCTTTAGCTACAGACCAGCAACTGTCAGCTCCGTCAGCTAACTCATCACCGTGGTAACGTGAGATAACATCTTCCTGTCTTTTCTTTATCTCTTGATGTTCAGAAAATTTCAGGTCTTCACATTTTTAGGTTTAGACATTTAATACTCCTCCTCCTCTCCTCTCCTCTCCTCTCCTCTCCTCTCCTCTCCTCTCCTCTCCTCTCCTCTCCTCTCTCCTCTCCTCTCTCTCCTCTCCTCCCCTCCCCTCCCCTCTTCCCTCCTCTCCTCTCCTCTCCTCTCCTCTCCTCTCCTCTCCTCTCCTCTCCTCTCCTCTCCTCTCCTCTCCTCTCCTCTCCTCTCCCCCCTTTCCTCTCTCCTCTCCTCCCCTCCCCTCCCCTCTTCCCTCCTCTCCTCCTCTCCTCTCCTCTCCTTTCCTCTCCTCTCCTCTCCTCTCCTCTCCTCTCCTCTCCTCTCCTCTCCTCTCCTCTCCTCTCCTCTCCTCTCCTCTCCCCTTCAGACTGCATTTCCCATGATGCACTGGCCAGTCATCTCTGTCTAACTGTCTCTGTCTAACTTTTCCTGGACCATACTGGTCCACTGCTCTGGCCTCCAGATCGGGCTCCAGACAAAGTGTGATGGGGTTCCTGGAAATGTGTCTTCAGTCCTGGTCAGACAGGACTGTCTGTCCCCCCCACCACCACCACCATGAAGACAGACCTCAGACAGGTGGATCCCACATTGTTTCTCATGTTGTAGCGTGTCAAAATTGCCACGTTAAACCCATAACGATGCATCATGAATGCGTTGGTCGCGCCCAACATCAGGCCCGCATAACCACATCACTGTGACATCACAGCTCCCACGCCGCACGCCGACACCGGTCCAGGCTTGCTTCCCGCAGCTCATTAGCTGTAACCTCGCCCTTAATTAAGCCTTCATCCATCACAAACCGTCTGAGCTGCGTGACAGCATAATTAGTGGTTTTTATTGCTTTAATCGTCCTGAAGAAGATGCATTTCTGTGACACTGTTAGAGCTGCAGACAAACCTCCAAGTTTATAGGACAGTGGTGAACCTCAGAAACACTGTTGGGGAAACACCAGAGCCATAAACACGCTCCAGAAAGAACCTCACAAACAGACCTCTGACGAGGAGAGTGGGGGAACCTTCACCTGCTTTGGTGGACCTCAGGTCTTTGGACAGAGGAGGTTTCAAAGGTTTGAACAGAGTTTGAACATGTTGAAACCAGAAGTCTGACTTCAGAAGTTTGTGCTGTGAAGGTCTCATTGAGCTCTCCTTTAGATCTGTGGACCCTCCAGAGAGGTTGTTCCTGTCACCAGCCCCACGTCGTGTCTCCTGGACTGACACCTGCGGCTGCTCTTCATGTTGAAACTGTGGTTTCTTCATGTTTTGAAAGCTGCTGGCAGTGAGGACACTTCTTCGTTGGTGCCCTGTGGTCAGATAGTTCTGCAAATCCCAGCCCCCATTTACGGTACAAGGCTGAACTCAATTGGCCAACAACACATCAAACAGGAAGTTGCGGCTTTTCAAAGCAGGTTCGTTAAATCACCATGGTGTTATTGTCGAGGTACAGCATCACCGAGCAGAACCGTTACCTAACCGGTCATCGGCATCCAGGCGGATAATTCATAAAACTACGGACAAACATCTTAACGTCCTTGGCGGCGCTGCCCAGCGCCCAGTGCCAGGTGCACGCTGAATGCCAGGCATGACCACTCCTGGACGGTGACGTGGAGGATTAAAGCTCCAAAGTCCAAACCCAACAAAGATCCGCTGCAGAGATTAATGTGTTTTATGTGAAACTGGGCAGAACTGGCAGGATTAATCTCTGCCCAGTCTGACCAGCTCTAGAGCTCCCACATACGACTCTCGGTATTTTCAGAACGCACGCATATGCTCGCTCTTCTTCTGGTTCATCGTTGATCAAGTTAACTGTGAGCCACACGTGCGTATTAACAGGCATGTTCTGATTGACACCTGAGCCTTAACTCCAACAGAAGGTATCAGGGCTTCGGGGAACCATTTACAGGCCCTTTTACGGGGCCTAACCGAGGTCTACTTGGCACTGATTCGGAGCAGGATTTGAAGGCACAATAGCCAAATCACCAAGTTTCTTCTTGGAGACGTCATCTCCTTTAGTTTGTAGCATCCACCACCACGTGCACGAACCCACAAACTGGGCGGTTGCATTCTTCGTTATGCTTTTTGCATTTGGAGGCTCGTCCGGGGTGAAAATGTCACTATTACACGGCAAATGAAAGGGCTGAAGTCGCCGAGGGGGTCACATGGGCCCACGTTGGAGACACAACCGCCCTGTCTGCCTGTCTGCCTGCCTGCCTGCCTGCCTGTCTGTCTGCCTGCCTGCCTGCCTGCCTGTCTGTCTGCCTGCCTGCCTGCCTGCCTGCCTGCCTGTCTGTCTGCCTGCCTGCCTGCCTGCCTGCCTGCCTGCCTGCCTGTCTGTCTGTCTGCCTGCCTGCCTGTCTGTCTGTCTGTCTGCATTTCCATGACAGTTAAAACCTCATTCAGGGTGTTACTGCGACTATAACCAGACTTTAAAAGCGCGTAAACATGTTAACTCAGCTGCAATCCAAGTGTTAAAGGTGGAGCTAACACACGCAGGTCATGTGACTGACAGCAGATCTAAACGTGCACATATACAGATCAGTCAGACTGGAACAGAACCAGATGTTCTCTGCATGTTCTTGGCCTTTGAGCCAAATCCAGTCCAACTGTCAGTAAAAAGGCAAAGATAGGAACTTGACACAGAAAAATAGGGTACTGCTAACCGACCCACTGGCTGGTGAGTAGGCTGACTAGTTGGTCTGGTCAGTGAAATCAAGTGAATCAGTGCACATCGCCCCCTATGGCAGTGGAGGCCACATGACCTCACAGCAGTTAAGCTCAACCTCAGGCACGTAAACGTAATGACGGTCTGATTGTTTGTTTATTTCTGGATGTGTTTCCTGTGATTTTAGGTTCTTTCAGCAACTCTGAAACATTCACAACGACCACAAGCAGCGTAAAATCCACCGTGGAAGAAGAAAAACGTCTCAAAACAGAACAGCGTTCAGTCACATGCTGGAGATGCTCCAGACGGATGGAGCCGGCCCCACCCGCTCATAAATCTGGGTCTGTGTTCACACATACACATTCTCTGAACTGTGCATGTGTGAAAGAAGCTCCTCTGGTCACGTATGATGTGCGCGAGGATATATCTGTGTTCACAGATGGGTGTTGACGACCGGAAGAGGCAACCTACAACCGTGGCATATGTTCACAGCAGCCACTGGGCAAAAGCTCAGTCATGATGTTGCGCTCTCCTCTGCCGGCGCCATGACGACGCGGGATTCAAAGGTTCTCAAGATTGACGTTGGCGTCGCTGCTCCCGAACTAGGTTAAATACCAGTTTAAATACCACAAACATGCGTGACACAATCACATGTTTAGAAACAAAGTTCCGTTTTTACTTTTCACCGCGTTGACTTTTATTGAGTCATGATATTTAAACTATTGTGTGACACATGTTTCCTTCAGGTCATTCCACCATGTCAATACATCCCATTTTTTTATTGATCAGTTGTCGATCAGGAGCTTTTAAGAGAGACGCCGTCATGTGGTCGCTGCCGCTGACAACAGGAAGTTAAATTTAGACTGTCAGAAGGTCAGTGGGTGACAGGAACCTGTGGTCAGATGACGAAGATGATGATGATGATGATAAAGTCAGACAAAACACATCAGGATGACACACACACATGCACGCACATTTTTTAAGTGTTGTGTTTGTTTCTCACAGCCGACTCGTAGATGTTATGAATGATTTGACTGATTTGTTTGATGATTTCCATTGTTTGAGACCTATTCTTTACTGAAGGATTTCAGATCCATCTGACAGGATGTGGCAAGTGTTCAGATGATGTTCTGGAATGTGTTCAACCTCCCAGCAGTGGACACAAAGCAGTAAATCCACACGCTGCCTTGCTCAGGGGCACCGGGGCATGTTTTACGGTGGTGCGTGGTGTTTGCGCCGCAGTCGATCGATGACAAGTGACAGATTCTCAGCATTTACAGCCTGATGCGGGAGAGATTTAAAGCCCTGACAGGACGTGACTGCAGGCCAACAGAGCGGTTTTCTCCTGCGAACGTTCTCCTCGTCTGTCTGCAGGCTCCACGCACATGATGACAGCAGCTGAAATCAGGAGCAGAAACTTTCCCAGGATTCTTTGCAGTCATCCATTTTATTTTAGAGAGGCTTCTGGGAAAATCAGCCTGAAAGGATTACGGGGAGAGCTAAAGTTCACGCTAGCGCCTGTGTTAATGTGGGACGTCGAAGCCAAGAACAGCTGGAGCGACGCCGGCACAAATTTCTGTTTGAGCTGAGAAGCTAACTATTAATGTCAGGAACCAAGTGATGGGACGCCTGAAGACCGAATCGCAGCTGCAACCTGCAACGGCAACCCAAATCCTGCAACAAGGCGTCGGTCTCGATCAGCCCGTATGCTTTTAAAAATAGACCATAATAATCACAACCAGCAGGCTTTTGCTCGGATTTGTGTCAATGTTCTGGGAGCTCGACACCTTCTCACCTCAGCTCAACGTTTTAGAACCCATCAATACTGAATACTGCAGGTCTAGCTGTATCCTGGAAGGAAACTGTCGGATGTCTCTCCCCAGTATTTAACATTTTACCCAGTAATTCGTGCATGAGTGTGTGTGTGTGTGTGTGTGTGTGTGTGTGTGTGTGTGTGTGTGTGTGTGTGTGTGTTGGACAACCATAAAGAGATTTTAAGGTGAATTCTTCAGTTTTCACCTGAAAATGAAGGACAGGAAGGAGGAGGAGGAGTAGAAGCACAGATCAGATATGAACATGCAAAGAACATGAGCATTTTGGGGGTTTGGCACCTGGATCAGGGGCATCTCAGCAGTGCTCTGGGTTAAGCCTAGTTTATGCTTCCCCGTCTGCATATCTTACGAGGGGGTTTGCATAGGGATTGTCTCATCTCCGGGCTCTCGGCGACCACCTGAGGCCAGCTTACACCTCCCAAACATTGGCTCGCCAAATGGCACCACTTCTGCTTGTCGCTTCTCCGACTTTTTAAAAGCAACACAGGTAAAAATGCTGCCACAGTAACAACCTGCACTTCATGTAGTGTGAATCTTTTTTTTCCCACCCTGCAGTTCCATCCACAGTGACCCTAAGTATGCCATCATTCACTGGACCTGATTAGGGGTCACAGTTAGTGCAGATGTAAATCTGAATGTAAATCTCTCTTCATCTGTTGCCACGGTAACAACCTTTCCAGGCAGTCTAAGCTGCTGGTGGAGGCAGACGGATGCCAGCACCGATAAAGAAAAGGCCTTTTGTGTTGGCGTCTAATCACAGCTTCTATAGATCTCAATGAGCTTACTGCCGATAAACCAGGCCACAAGCTAACAGCGGCTAACAGGTGAACACAGGCTAGCACACGCGCGCGCAAACACACACACACACACACACACACACACTGGTTCATTGAAGTCAAGCACCACCGTCTGAGATTATCCTCACTGTGTTTGAAGAGTGGTGAATTCTTTCAGTTTCATTGTTAGCTCTTACGCCAACATTTGCTGTCTCACTGTTATTGTTTGGTGGATGAATTGTGTTTTGTGGTTTTGGGTTTTTTTCCCTGTTTGATCTGTAACGTTTTTTTTATTGAATTTACTGGCATTGTCCCAGACTGACGTGATCTAATACTACTACCGAGCCAACACATTCGAGTTGCCCCCTTACACCCCTCCACATGTGTGTGTTAGCCATCGCTAACATTGATAACAAAAAAAAGTGTTTTTAAATGTCATTCGATACTTTATTTGTGCTTTATAGTGGAGGAGTTTGCCTGACTGCAGCTCCACCATCAGAACAAATGGATGATGAATTAATGAATGAATAAGTGGTTTTGTTCTTAGTCTGAATGTGGCCTGCAGCCTGTCATTAACAAACTTAAGTAATGTGACTGGCTTAACACACTCAGACAGTTTGGTTTGAACGCTGTGGTCTGTGAGCTGGTTTTAAGTTTCAGCTCAAAGTCCCGCAGAGTCCTGCAGGGATGCTGGCCCAGGTCCACATCAAGCCCATTTCCAGTGAAGCGCAGGGTGGACATGTTTCAGCCAATAAAACACTGTGAAGTGATGAGTGTGCTGGTTCCATCCCAGGTCAGTCAAAGAACACTGACAGCATGCGAGTATCAGGTTCCTTCTGAGTGAATCCAACATTTACATTTAATAACAAACAAGCAGAGAACAGGAACAGTTTCAGATGGTGAAGGTTTCACAACAACGTGCAAACCACAGATCCATGCCAGCACCACAGATCAAAGCAGAACACCAGAGATCCTTTAAAAGAACTGAAACAATACGCTAAATTTGTCATTAGCAAATATAACCTGTAGCTGACCATCGGTCAGTTATGCGTCACTCGTGCCAGTCATTGATCTTAGAAGCCAACTTCATCTTTTCCATCTGAACGACCGTCGCAGCTCCAGTTCACTCTCACAACCAGACGCTCCCCTCAAAGCAACACTAGATGGAGAAAGTGAGTCCAAACATCAGGCTGGGAGAAATAACGTTCCAATTATATCATGAGAAGACAGAATAGAGTTGTCCAAAAAGAGCAGGTCTGCCAGCAAAGTTACCCTTTACCATTTCATGATTAACTTCCTCTGCCACTTCCTGTCACAATGGCCTCCTCCCTGCAGTCATGAGGTGTGTGTGTGTGTGTGTGTGTGTGTGTGTGTGTGTGTGTGTGTGTGTGTACTTGTGTGTGTGTGTGTGTACGTGTGTATGTTTGTTTCTGTGGTGCCCAGTTCCAAAGTGGATTGAAGGGTGAATGGAGCGGCACCGTGAGTTAGGTGGTATTTTCCACCCTGGTTTTTGCCTGACAGGTTCGATGGTCCTGTTGTTCACTCAGATCCGATCTTCTCTGTCGTCTCATGGTGAGATCTTCAGCCTCCAGCTGCTTTGTGTGAACTAAAGCATGACGCTTTAGCAGGAATTCACAGTCAGTGAAGCGTGATGCAACCTGAGGTTTGTTGTTCCTCTGATCTTCATGTTCAGAGCTGTTCATGTCCTGTGAGTCACTTCATCAGAGGAATGTTTGTGATTGATGAGGGAACGGAGTTCTGCAGAACTGGTCCACCTCAACATCGCATGCATTTAAATGCCATTACTTTAAAAATATCAGGAGAAAAACTCCGCTAAAGGCCGTCTAAATGCATTCATCTGCCCTCTGACCCCTGAATCAGCAAGCCCGTTATAGTAGAGGGTGTGTACGTGTGTGTGTATGTGTGTGTGTGTGCGTGTGTGTGTGTTGGGGAGAGATGAGGCGCATTCTTCTTTTTTCTTTTCTGTCAGCTTTTTTCACTTCTCCTTTCTCCTGGTGAAGAGCAGCCATTCCATCGTGACACCTTACTCCCTTGCACACACACACACATACCCCCCCCCCCCCACACACACACACACACACATACCCCCCCCATACACACACACACAGATATGGCAGCAGTGTGTATTTTCTTGCATCTCTTTATTATTATTATTGATCAGTCATCATTTTATCTGTGTTCTCCGTGTGGTTGAAGGTCCTTCAGAAAGTTCTGCTGACAGAGTCCAGAGGACAAACAACCCTGTCTTGGAGCGTCCCTTTACAGGAAGTGAGTGCCTTTATTTTGATGTGTGACTGAAGTGTGACCGATGCTGTCTGACAGCAGTACGCCAGGAGTAAAGAGAAGCGGTTCCTGATTTACATCAGTCTGGAGTCTTCTTCTGCCTCCATGGGGGCATTGAGGACAGCCCAAGGAGATAGACCCAGATTTGTCCCTCCACAATGTCCTGGCTCTTCCCCTGGGCCTCCTCCAGGTAGTCATCCAGGAGGCTGATCTGGAATCGCTGGATGTGGACTTTGCCTTCTTAATCTGGGCCAGGATGTCAGACATCCCTCACCTGTGACAGTAGGGACGTAGATCAGCTGGTAAACGTTGCTTTTCAGCTCAGACTTTTTACCCCAATAGACCACGTCAGCGTCACTGCTGGCGTCACACCGATCCATCGCTCTATCTCTCGCTCCATCCTTCCTGTGAATACTTTCTCCAACTCTACAAATTGCACAGCTCACTCCACTGTTCCGCAGCAAGGATGAAAACCACAGTGCTCCTCCTAGATCTGAGCTTCAGCTCTCTGAAGGTCCTTCCTCTCCAGGACCCCTGAATAGACCTAACTAGAGACGTTGAGGAGTGGGACCACCATCCCGGTCTGCCAATCCAGGGGCACTCTCCCCAATGTCCACATAATGTCGCAGATTTGAGTCAACCAAGAAAACATTCAGAGCCTCAAAGACTTCAGGCCAGATCTTCTCCACCCCTGGTGTCCTGTCACTAAAGACCATTTTAACCATGTTGGCCCCATAGATTCAAACCTCTGGTTCCTGAGGCTCTGCTCCCTCAACAGAAGGCCTGTTGGTGTCGTTAGGGTAGACTTTTATAGTATGCCGTTCACTCGCTCGCAGCATCCTGAGTCACCCCAGGTTCACCTGAATGATGGTCCAGAACCTTGTGGAAGCTGTCTGAAGGTCGTCCTCTGTGGCATCCTGCCTGACCATCAGAGCCAACCCCCCACCAGGTGGTGAGCAGCTGACAGCTCTGCCAAAATTCTTTCCCAGGATTTCCAAGACATGCGACTGCAAGTCCAGTACCACAACAAGTCCACATATACAGTAGATGTTATAGATGACCGTGGTGTTCATGATGGACGATTTTTTAAGGTGATGAGAAATCACCACTCAGTTTCAGAGAGAGGGCGCCATTCACGCCAATCACGTCTATCCAGGTCTCACTTTCTTTGCCCAACTGTGTATTGAAGTCCCACAGCAGGAGCACTCTGTAGTGCCCCACACATGGGCGTGCGTGTGTGTGTGTGTGTGTGTTGCTAGGTTCAGCTTTATTTTTTATTCATCTATTTACTTTGATACTTGAACTGGTCCCATTGTGCTTTTAACCACATCCTGCATCATAATTTTATGTTTGGGCCCCATTTAATTCTAATAAGTTTCAGAGACTGTTTGTGTGCATGTGTGTGACTGTGTGTGTGTGTGTGTGTGGGTGTGTGTGGGTGTGTGTGTGTGTGTGTGTGTGTGTGTGTGTGTGTGTGTGTGTGTGTGTTAACTGTCCTGCCCTGATGTGGTTCATCATGTTCTGTCCTTCGTCATCTCTCTGTACCAGCTGCCTCTCCTTCTTCTCACTCACACTTCCTCCTCTTTTTCTTTCCAGTAAGTTTCCCCTTTCATACCCTCTGTTACAACACACACACACACACACACACACACACACACACACACACACACACACATACATGCACACATACATAATTGTCAGACCTGTCATGAGCGCTTTGAATGACATAATGTCATATAAATAATAAATCTAGAATGAAATCTATCAGGGCTGATGAGAGGGTGGTGATACTGCAGCCCGCCACCGGGGGGCGCCCACTTCTTCTTCCCCTCGTTCATGTAATTCCCGCTGTGACAACCTGGCTGGTTTACGTTGGCCCAGATTTGTTTTCTCACTTCAGACTGGCGCCATCACACGTCCTCCCCCTGGGAGTTCACCAGCGTGATGGTACACTGTCGTTACTGAAAATCTGAGGTTGCGCAACACTGAAGTGCACACAAGCAAAACTCCCTGGAAAGACCGTCTCCCGCCTACTCTACCCCCCCCCCCCCCCCCACCTCCCCCCAGACCAGCTCGCTCCATACCCGCCTGCCTCAGCTGCGGCTCCCTGGGCTCTTTTTCAATGAGGAGAAGACGCACTGATCTGTTTGAGTCTATACTTCCTATGTGCCAGGTGAAGACCAGAAGGACCTCAGAGGTCCCACTAGTTTTTTGTTGAGTTGGACATGAAAGTGAAGATTCTTCTAAATGTTGCCGGAGCAAAAGGAATCTGCTGAAAACTAAAACCCGGCAAATTTGGTTGGAAAATGAAATGAAGGGCCTTTGGCTGGAGTCTTTTGGGAGAACGTGAGTGTGGAAGTTCTCAGGACGTCTTGACCCCATCGGGGAAAGTGAAAACTAGGAAACGGAGCCGAGCAGATGAAACCATGTGTGATTTTTGGGTGAAGTGACTCTAAACGTGACGGATGACTCCAGCTGCTCTGACGTGATGTGAAAATTACATGTTGGTCCGACAGAAACAAACACGAACTCTCTGGTTTACAGTAACTGTCACCCATCGCTCTCCTCTTCCCACAGAGCCAAGAAGTGCCGCCAGCAGCGCCACAGCTCTCCAGGACCTCCAGGAATTTCCAGCACTTTCCAGGACACAGCGCAGTGAGGGATGTGGGGGGACAGATGGAGACAGCTGGGACAAACCTCCTCTCGGCTCCCATCGAGGAGCCGACGGCTCACTTCACCACAAATCACAAACTATTTTGACCGACTCCAAAACAAACCAAAAAATAACTTCCCCAAAGTCTAAGAGCTCGACAAACCTCCTCTTAACTGTCCGAAACAAAGGCCAGTGTTTACTGGACACCCAAACAGAGACAGACGCTGTCTCCACGTTAAACAAAGACTCAGAGACGGACCAGACCAGGAGACCGCCGCCGCCTGTAGACCATCTCCTTCAGTCTAACACACCGAGTCACATTACCACTGGAACCAGTCCATATTGGCTGTCTGTCCCAGTATAACTGGTCCATTTAGCCTTTCTGTCCTCAGTCCTTTCCCCCTGTCTCAGTATAAGCAGTCTTTTCACCATTTCTGCCCCAGTGAAACCAGTCCATGTTCCCATCCGTCCCTGTGTAACAAGTTCATTCACCCTGTCTGTCCCCGTATAATTAGTCCAGGTAACCTGTCCATCCCAGGACAACCAGTCCATTTATCCTGTCTGTCCCTGTATGACCAGTTTATTCAACCCGTTTGTCCCAGTATAACCAGTCAATTTGGCCACTCTGTCCCAGTATAACCAGTACATGTATCCTGCCCATCCCACTGCATGTGTGTGTGTGATCACTAAAAACAGGAAGTGTGACATGCCGGTTTTTAACCGGTTTCTACTTCCTGTGGCCGTCCTCGGGGGTCGCGGCTGTTACACCAGCATCATGTAGCCACAGCACTGATCTCAGATCTGATATGTGAGTCAACACGGTGGCCATCATCTGCCCCTGGCAGGATGTAACTCCGCCCTCCTGGGGTGAAACCGGTAGGGGGGGGGCTTATTTTGTGACTGCATTCAGACAGCAGGGTTCTAGTGTTCTAAGATTCTGGTTCCTTAAGACAGAGCCACAGGCCTCCACTTAGCTTTGCTAGCTAACGTGTTGGCTCCACTCAGGGATCCACATCTGGGAGCTTCAGTTTCAGTTGGCAGTTGAATTACGGGGACGGTTGAAACAGTTGTTCTCGTAATTTTGAAAAAAAAAAAACAGTCCAGAAAAAAAAACTGCATTTCCCAGGAAGACACCTTGGGCAGGGCCGGGAGCCGTCAGCAGGCGCAAAAAGAGAGCGACCAACGAGCATTAGCTGAGTTTGCATGATGACTGTACATGCTGACTAAACTATCTCACAGAGGAAGGTTTTCAGCTTCAGCTTTAAGTCAAGCAGGGGTCAGGGGACAGGTTGCTGGTTCTAAAGCAGGAGGGCCTGATAGATGAAGGCTGGGCTGCCCATTAAAGATTTTAGGAACCACCATTGAACCAGCACTCTGAGGCTGGAGTGGTCTACTGGGCTGTTCTGGTGCTGACAGCTTCACTAGATATGATGGAATTCAACCTCTGGGGACCTTGTAGGCCAGGAGAAGGATTTTAAAGTCTGTTGTGGATTTGAGGGGCAGCCAATGAAGAGAGGCCAGCACAGGAGTCATGTGACCAGCTGGGGGCTTCTCACTGAACAGGCAGCACAACAGCCAAACTGAAAATCTACAAGACCAGCTCAGAAAGCCTGCGCATGGTGCAACACCACTACTCCCACACTGACCGAGGTCAAACAGGAAGTACAGCAAACAGGCGCCGCTTCAGACTGTGAAAGGTGCAGAAGGAGCTCCTGAAGGAGCTCTGGATATATGAGGCCACAGGCATCAAGAGCCCTCACCTGATGATGGGACCCAGTGGAACGCTACAGTTGCATTCTTACTGGTTTGAGTTCCTGGACAAACATCCTCAGGTTCTGCAGAACGTCTGTGTCAGTCTGCAGCCTCTTCACCCACAAAAACCATTTCTCTTTTCATGGACAACATCAACCGCGTCAGCTACCTGTGCAATATGCCAACAAGCTGGCAGCTAATACACGCGTTATTATGCACGAGGTCACGCTAACGTCCAGCTGCCATCTTTAGCTATGTTTTAAAGATTACCCATACATTCTGATGAGCTGGATTGGTGTTTGCTGCTGTGTCACATGCTTAGATGATTGTTATTCTGTGTTGTTTCTGCTTTTTGAGCCATGTTGGCGTTGGCAGGCTGCCATCAGTGTCGGCACCTTTAGCTTCCGTACGACAGAGGCTAAGTTGCAACCAATGGCTCCGCCTACCCCGCCGCTACGCCCTCCTCGTGATTCATCACAACACACACCTTGCACACACAGATAACACCCGCCGTGACTCGTCAGTCCACGGGGACGAGCGGAGGCTTTGGTGGCGGCAGCGGCGTGTTGTCTATCCAACTGCAGACGCTAAACTGCCTCCAGATGCGGCTTCGTGAACGTGAATCTGAGGCTCAGACGAGGCTTTTGTGGTGATGTGAAGCAACGACTGGTTTGTTTAAGCTCTTCCTGACATTTCCAGTGGAACCAGCTGGAGGTTCTGTGGAGAACAGAGAACAATGAAGCTGCTGCTGCAGAGCTCCTGGTCGGGTTCTGGCCCCGCGCACTCCTTCATTTTGGTTTTATAAAATAAAAATAGGAAACACACACGCGGAGTCCGCGTGGAGCCAGCAGGCTGCCGCAGAACAGAAAATAGCTGCGTGAGTTTAATGTGTGTGTAATCTTCATATGTTTGCTTCCTTTGTTCAGATAATCACAGATTTGACATTAGTTTATAGCGTTCAGCACTTTCCCGACGTTCCTCGCTAGCTAGCGCCGCGCAAGGGGAAACAGTTCCAGGTGGTCGTGCTTTGAAAATGATCAGTTGCAGGAACGTGAGGATCGACATCTGTGCCAGTACTTCACGCTCACACGGACCGGCTTCCTTCAGCTGTCATTCACCTTCTTCACCATGTCGCTCTTCTGTTACCATGGTGACAGAGGGCCCTTCCAGTTCCACTTGATTGGTGCTGTAAATCCAGCCTCACTCTTAACAATGACAAAAATAATTTAAGGCCCATCAGAAAGTAAACACACGAGTGTGTATCAGGGTGAGGGTGTACCTGTATGTGTTTGTCTGAATATCCGCATGTGTATCTGATGTGTGTCTGAGTGTCCGCGTGTGCGTGTGTGTTGCTCAGTACGCGCGCGCGTGCATGTGTGTGTGTGTGTGTGTGTGTGCCTTATGTAAGACAGATAACAGTTGTGTGTAACCTGCATGTCTTCAGTTACAGAGCGGCTCTTCCTCCTGGCCTTGTCTCGGGTGGCGGTGTGCAGTTGTGGTTTCCTGCTGTGCGTCTGCAGGTTCTGATAACATCGGTCTCCTGCTGGACTTCCTCCATCACAGCTTCTGGGACGAAGATGCTGTCAGAGTGTGTCAGACAGGAGAACAGAAAGGTTGTTTTTCATCTGTGTTACGAGGTGCATTTTCAGTGGAAATGGTGTGTGTGTACGTGTGTGTGTGTGCGTGTGTGTGTGCGTGTGTGTTTGTGTGTGTGTGTGTGTGTGTGTGTGTGTGCGTGCGTGTGTGTGCGTGTGTGTGCGTGTGTGTGCGTGTGTGTTTTGCAATCTGGATAAGAAACGCACATGCACGCACACACAAATTTGATTTGGGACAATCATTCGAGTGACAAGTCTGACTGTAGAAAGAGGACATCAAACTGTTCCACAAGAGTGAGACACAATCTGAACCTCAGCCTCTGTCTGTCTGTCAGTCTGTCCATCTGTCTGTCTGTCTGTCTGTCTGTCTGTCTGTCTGTCTGTCTGTCTGTCTGTCTGTCTGTCCCACCCTGACTCTTAGGTTCTTAGCTGTTTGACATTTGACCTTTGACAAAACTGTTTTTTCTTAGTTTATTGTCTGTTAATGATTGAAAGATCTGTGGGGGTCCTGAATCTGAGTGCCTGCAGAAACCTTCCTGCAGCCCCCCAACACACACACACACACACACACACACACACACACACACACACACACACACACACACACACACACACACACAAACACACACACAGACACACATACACACACATGCCCCTGCAGACAGGTACACACATATTCATAGACTCACACACCAGGCTCGTGTTAAACACTTCAACATCCACAGCTCTTGTTAGCGCTCTCTAAATAAATGTGTGTTTGCACGGCTGAGTTTGAATATTTTCATGCCATAAATGTTATCGGGTGTTTACTCAGGTAGCGATGCCTGACCAATCTCTGTGCAGCACAACCAAACTTGAGTGTGACGCCATGTGACCCAGTAAAATATCACATTTCATCAGCTTTTATCGTCAAAGACAAACTGGAACAAAACCAAGAAGAAACACACAAACTGATTTAATACATGAAGCTGACACATGCTAAGTTACTTTTTAAAGCTAATGCACAATGCTAAACCATACCAGTAACACCCTTGCAATTTGCACATAATGCTAATGTGCAAATACATCCCATTAACTTAGTGACTCAACTTATCGGTGAGTCAGATTAAAAACAAGAAAATGTGGGAGTCTTATATTCCATCATGCTAACAGATAACTGTTTCTTGCCTTCGTACATCATTATTTTGTCCTAGTTTGTGAACCAGTAACTACTAGTTATTTCTTAGCTGGCAACTCAGCAGTTGATTAGCGTTTACACTCCATACATCCATGAGCAGTTAGCGGTGCTGACCGACGTTAGCATGTGGCAGTGTGACTGTGCCAGGCCTTAGGCTGCATGTAGATCAGTAACTGGAGAGTTTAAAGTCTGCAGCGATAAATTTGTGGACTTTAACCTGTTCCGTCTGCGTCTCAGCTGATGTACAGTCTGCATTTAGGCTGTTTCTGCTGCCGTTTCTCCTGTCCTGCAGAAAACGGGAGGTTCTCATTGGCCAAACGGACGATGTCTCGTACAGCCTGTGGACAAATCTGACAGGACGCCGCCTGGCCACCTTCCGTTAACCTCCAGCACACGGAAACTCTGCCCAGACGGATGCTGAAGGCGAAATCAAACCCACAACCTTGGCGTGAGGCGGCTGCGATGGCTGCGGAACACGCTGTGAGCAGCAGCACGTTTCAGACTTCACATGTGATAACGACTCTCTTTCTGTGCACGCAGCTCAAATAAAGACTGACTCCCGTCTTTATGCTAACGTGATTTACCAGGTGCTTCCACTCTGGAACATCGGAAACGTTCATGTTTACAGAGCATGTAAAGACACCGCGTAAACACCAACTAGCGTTTTATTGCCTCCTAAATGCTGGAGTCACCCGCGTGGTTTTCCTCTGATTCCAGACGTTCTTTGTCCACTGCAGAGGAAGCTGAGTTCGAACTTGCAGCCTGGTTCTGCTCTCTGGCCCGGACGTCATCGCAGAACATGACAACAACTCAACCTGTCGATTTTTTTGCTGGTTTTTGACCAAAATGAGACACGGAGAACCGCAGAGCAGAGCGACGCCGCCGGCTCCTCCGCGCTGTATACGTCTGACATAAATAGACGGTAAACACAGACGTGATGACTGCTGCTGCTGTATTTTTACAGTCTTCCCCCAGAAGACCTCTGCTGAACTCCAGAAGATCCAATTGCCTTCTGTGTGGACTCTAATCAAGGGACGAAAATACAGATCAAATCAAATATCTGGAGGCTTTTCAGCAAACACAGAATGTCCTCAGAATACCATGAAAACTCTGACGTCAGCGCTGGTTTGTTGAAGGTCAAAGATCTAATCTATCTATCTATCTATCTATCTATCTATCTATCTATCTATCTATCTATCTATCTATCTATCTATCTATCTATCTACCTACCTACCTACCTACCTACCTACCTACCTGACTACCTATCTATCTATCTATCTATCTATCTATCTATCTATCTATCTATCTATCTATCTATCTATCTATCTATCTATCTATCTATCTATCTATCTATCTATCTATCTATCTATCTATCTATCTATCTATCTATCTATCTATCTATCTATCTATCTATCTATCTATCTATCTATCTATCTATCTGAGGTCAGATGTGCCTCTTCTGACAAACTGCTGACACAAACGTGGAAACATCAGCCAGATTTCACTTCTGGTTTTTTTTTACAGCTGCCATGGTCACAAATGCAAAGCATTCTGGGACATCTGATGGACAACTGCAAGTCAGCAGAAACACCCTGAGTGGCAGCGACAGCGGGTCAACGACACCGACAGCGAGCCAACGTGTCCTGTTTGACCATCACGTCCAGGCGACAGGTGATGTCAGGTAACCCAACTGGGAGCGAGGGAGGGCAGACTGACTGGGAGACTGGGGGAGCTGACAGCCTCCAGATGGAGACAGAGGCACAACCCCCCCCACAACACAGGTCCTGACAGTAACACAGGTTGAACCTGATCAGTTTCAACCTGTGTGTGTGTGTGTGTGTGTGGGTGTGGGTGTGTGAGGGTGTGTGTGTGTGTGTGTGTGCAGGGTGGGGGTGCTTACAGACGAGGGACATGTGGCTACACTCTCCAGTAAAAACTGCAGGAGTAAGCAGTCTGGTTTCTGGTATTCCTGTATTTGTGAGGACTGGTTGGAGTAAACACTGTGAGGACACTTGAGGACATTTGATGAACTGAAGAACTTTGTTTGGAACCGATGAAAATCTCCAAAGACGAGGACGTTTATGAATTGAAAAGCGTGACGTGCAACAGCGCCGTTGATCAAAAGGAATCCAGACGGATTTTTGAAGCCTTTTTCTCTCCGTGTTGGATTTTTATCGTCTCTTGTCTCAGTCTCAATCTTTCACCGCTTCACTTCTCGCTCCCACCTTATAAAAACACCGATACCCTAAAACATATGTGAATGAACACACACACACACACACACACACACACTTACATGTGCGCACACACGGACTGAGATTTGAGACATATTTGTCCATCCATCCATCCATGGAAGATGACCTGAGATTTGAGATGATGGTTAAAGCTGTAAATGTACTGGACCTGGACATCGATGTGGACCTATCCTGAGCTATATTTGGGCCTATCTTGGCCTGGACCTGGAAATTGACATTAAACCGACAAGTTGACCTGTCCCGGTCTGGATTTGCACCTGGAACAAACCTGGACATGGACCTTGACCTATCCTGGTCTGGTCCCAGACCTGTCCCCGTCCCATGTTGTTCCTGTTCCATGTGTGTTGAGGGTTCTGTTGGAGACAGGAATCAGCGAGTTCATGCACCACTTGACTTGAAAAACATTCACACACCAACAGTCTGTCATAGTTTCTGTGGTTCATAGAGAGTTTAAGGCTGAAGAAGAAGCTCCGCCCTCTTCACCAGGTCCAACAAGTCATCTGTCAACTCTTTAAACACCCAAGTGTGTTTGTCTGTGTGTGTGTGTGTGTGTGTGTGTGTGTGTGTGTGTGTGTGTGTGTGTGTGCGTGTGTGTGTGAGTTGTATACCAATAGCTGAGCAGAACTGGGCAACATGTCAGAACACACAAAGATATTTTCTTTAGAGCAGATGAACTCACTTCAGCTGTGAGATGAACAGGACCTTCTCTCTGATTGGTCGGCTCGACTATTGAAGCTGGGAATTGAGTCTTTCCAACTGGACCAGTTTGACTCGACCACTTGGAAGCCTTAACCTGCTCGCTCTGAGCGAGGTGGTCTTTGGGGAACCCAGATCTGGCTGTAGGAATAGTCAGGAATGCTGATTCTGTGTTGACTGGCTCAGCTCCAGAGAATCCAACCGAGGCCGAAACAGAACACGGAACACACTGACGGACCGAAGCCAAATCACAGATCACACACAGAGATCAGGTCCACGGCAGAACCTCCACCAACATTCTTCAACAAGCTAAGACGCTGACAGGACTTTTTCAGAGGGTCACATGACTCCTGTGCTGACTTCTCTTCGTTGGCCGCCCATTAAATCCAGAACAGACGTTAAAATCCTTCTCCTGACCCACGAGGTCGAGCTCCATCACATCTGGAGAAGCTGACAGCATCAGATCCTCCCAGTAGACCGCTCCGGTCTCACCGCTGGTTTACTGGTGGTTCCTAGACCAGCTCTAAGGACAGTTTGTCCTCCTCCCGGGTTTGTGTACAGACACTCTAGACTGTAACAGATGCTGTATCAATAAAGTTGAGGTGAAATGAACAACACACAACAAGACACAGGTGTCTGCGTCATTGTGTGTGTGACTCTGTATGTCAGGAATGTGTATGTGTTTGTGGTTAAGTGTGTTCACTCCATGTGTCTTGGCCCCGTCATGTCAGATACACACGGTTGTGTTTTTTTGGGTCAGATGTCATCGGCCAACTCCCTTAATATTATGTCTGGCTCTAATCTGGAATAATCCAGGTTCTAATCAAGGTTCATACTTTCTGAAACTTCCATCCATGTAACGATTTAGCTCCTCCCCCTCCTGCTGGCGTTGCTCTCCGCATTAAAGTGGTGTTTCTGACCTCAGAGTGGGTGAGAGCATATAAAATAATCTCAGTAGTATTGCAAAGATTAGCTGTCTCTCTACCAGAAAAGGCTGCTAAAGCTACGGGCTAATGTTGCTTCAAAGTGTGTGTGTGTGTGGGTGTGTGTGGGTGTATATGTGTGTGTGTTTGTTAATAATGTTGCAGGAACAGAAACCATTTAACTTGAATAAAAGTATTTTTCCATGATATTTTGATATAACCTTATAAATTGCTTTAAATAAATATGTATTTGACAGTCTTTGATTAGTTTCACTTGTTTTCACATCAAAAGTCTTTGATGTTCTTGCAGGTTCTCTTTTCCTGTGATCAGATCAACATGATCGTGGTTTGAGACACTGTTATCAACATGACTGAGCTGCTGCTGGAGATTATTGACACAATATGAGTTGTGAGAAAAGTTTTCTGCTGTGTCAAACAGGAAGTTGAGCCTTGCCTGTGTGTGAGGCAGATTCTGCTCCAAACACTCCCAATAGAACCATTTGACACAGAGCACAACTTTTTTTAGGAGGATTTCTCCTGCTGGTCCAAAAACAACCAGAATAAGTGTCCCCCAGCTGGAGCTCAGCAGGAATGGCATGCCTATTATCTACCGCTAATGCTGCAGCGCTAGCATGCTAACCAGCTCAGGAAACCTGTCTGAAGCAGATGGTGGTGAAATACACATTTAGGATTTTAGTATAGGAACAGAACATTTGATCATGGATGGATGGATGGATGGATGGATGGATGGAGGGATGGATGGATGGATGATTGGATGGATGGATGGATGGAGGGATGGATGGATGGATGGATGGATGGATGGAGGGATGGATGGATGGATGGATGGATGGATGGATGGATGGAGGGATGGATGGATGGATGATTGGATGGATGGATGGAGGGATGGAGGGATGGATGGATGGATGGAGGGATGGATGGATGGATGATTGGATGGATGGATGGATGGATGGATGGATGGATGGATGGATGGATGGAGGGAGGGATGGGTGGGTGGATGGATGGATGGATGATTGGATGGATGGATGGATGGATGGAGGGATGGAGGGATGGAGGGATGGATGGATGGATGGATGGATGGATGGAGGGATGGGTGGGTGGATGGATGGATGGATGGATGATGGATGATGGATGGATGGATGGATGGATAGATGGAGGGATGAATGGATGGATGGATGATGGATGGATGGATGGATGGATGGATGGATGGATGGATGGATGGATGGATGGATGGATGATGGATGGGTGGGTGGAGGGATGAATGCATGGATGGATGGAGGGATGAATGCATGGATGGATGGATGGATGGATGGATGATGGATGGATGGATGATGGATGGATGGATGGGTGGATGGATGGATGGATGATGTCTGATGGCTGGTGTCTGATGGATGGATGGATGGAGGGATGGATGATGGCTGAATGATGGCTGATGGCTAATGGATGGATGGAGGGATGGAGGGATGGAGGGATGGCTGAATGATGGCTGATGGCTGATGGCTGGTGTCCCACCTCAGTCTCTGGGTGCTCAGGAGCAGCCTCTGGGCTGTCCATTATTGGAGGAGACCAGGTGACCAGGTCAGGTCTGGTGCTCGCTGCCATAGAACGTGTGGTTATTTGCAGTTTTGGTGTATTTGCAGTTTCAAAGTGCTGCTTTCATTGACGTGCTGTGTGTGAGCAGCTCCATCCATCTATCTGCTGTGTTTGTTCTGTTGAAACATTAACTTCATCTCATTGACGGATCGGCTCCTCAGCCTGAACAGCCCACCACAGTTCTGACTGTTTGTTCTCAGATAGAACCAATTCAGCTGCTTCAGCTCACATGAACGCCACACAAGCCCCCAGTCAGGTCAAAAGCCTGATGGTGACGCCAAGCCTCCGACCCACATTCAACCACTTAAATCTTGTGTGAGCTAATGGAGATGATCTCTTTGGCTTCTCCGTTCTCGATCTACTCACAAAACCCTACGCCAATATGATTTGCCATACAAATCTACGATAAAACAACTACAATGTTCAACACCTCCCGGGCTAACCTTGCTCCAGTCAAAGGAAGGATGACATGAATGAACCACACCTGAACAGCACTCAGAAGTGTTGAACGTCAACTGTCTGGCAGCAGCGACAGGCCGCCGTCACAGAAGAACACTGCAGCTGAGCGGGTTCCTTAAACAAATGCAGCGTGCTTCTCTATCTACAGGGCTTTAGCAGGCAGAAGAAAAGACATGCTTAACTATGAAAACAAGGATAAGCTAATCAGACAACCTGAGACTGGAGGCAGATTTTTTCCTCATGAGTAATTTAAGCCTCTTTGATACCACAATTATTTTTGATTTATGCTGTCAGGAACAAAGTGAGGAGTGGTGAGAGGCAGAAGGTGTTTGTCGGGTGTGAAGGATGACTTTCAGGCAGAACTTTGGGTTTAATTCAGAATTTAGAAGCACTGTTACTTTAGCCACTTTTGCCACGGTTGGTGATGTGTCTGAGCAGAATCGTTATGAGGACTCAGAAGCTTCTTCACATCTGAACTGAAATAGTTTTAAAACACCTAAAAACAGACGTGTGGTTGTCCTGGATTGACTCATTGGATGGATGGAGCTAGCTTTAGCAGATATTAGCTTCAGAAATCTGCTCAACTTATCTCATTTCTACCAAAATTACTGAAAGTAGTCCAACCACTCTCATGTAAACATCTGCACCAACATCTACAAGACCTCATAATAGCTGATCATCAAACATTCCCGTTGTGTTTCCTCGGTGTTATTTTAGCTGCTTCTGAAAAAAGAATACTCCAACATTGTTGTGCTGATGTTTAAGCGGCACAGCTGGAGCCTTCACACTTCCTGTTTATTGAAGAGTGATGGATTATGAATGAAGATTTGGAGCCGATCGCAACATCTGCAGCATTTCAGGAGAAACATGCAGGCGAAAGGTCAAAGTTCACCGCGTCACAACTGGGCTGTTTGTTATTGTTGTTGTTATTGGCTAAAAAAATGAACAGTCTGCATTGAACGCATCTTTTTTCTGGCTAATTGTTGAATATATAACAGTCAGTGTGGTGGCGTCAGTCATACTGCAGTGCTTGTTGCAGCGCTGCCTAGCAACTGATGCCTAGCTGCTGACAGTCAGATGGAATCCGTCATAATCCGGTGAAATGAAGGTAATCCTAAACACACTGCGGTGGAGCTAATCTCACCTCAGCCTACTGTTCCACGCCCAGAAACTCCAGACTGAAGGCCGTGTCTTAATCCACCAATTATTCACCTGTCGCCATCGCCTGCCCACACACAACCCACAAACACGCAGGATTGGACTCCTACCTTTGTGAGGACTCTGGCCTGTGTAACACAGGTTCCGATTGGTGTGTTTCTGACCCCCAACGTGCACCGCGAATCACGTCAGTTTGGTGTTAGCTCGTGCTGCCGATGTCGACGTCGCCTGTTTACACCTGAACACGCCATCACCATAAACACGCAGGCCTCAGGGCATCTCTGTTTACATGTCCCATCATGTTAGCTGAGCATCGTGCGCATGCTAGCAGGGCGATCGTCCTGATTGGATTGATGAAGGACGCCAGCCTTCATCGGTATCGTTACGAACGCGTTACGTGACGTTGAGGATTCTGCTGATTGGTTTACAGGTGTGGTGCCACATGTGTAGTGGCCATCTTTGTTGTTTGTATGTAGCCGTGTCATGGAGCAAACTACTAATGAACCAGCCCAGCGGTGAAGAAGGCGGAGCCTAATGACGACGGACTCCAGTCCAGTTTAAGGGAGCAGGACATCAGTCAGAGCATCACTGGGATCGCCATGGAAACGACAAAGGTTGTTGGCTCTGCTGGCTCTGATGAGATGATCAATATGGAGTGGACTGTGTCCTCTGATCTGATCTGGAGCAGACCACAACCTTCTCCCATCCATCACGATCCCTCAGCTCTGTAGTGGAGCCACTGGGAATGCTGGGTGTATGTGTGTGTGTGTGTGTGTGTGTGTGTGTGTGTGTGTGTGTGTGCATATTGTAGAGGTGGATGAACACCAAAACATCTTGTAAGAATAACAAGAACAGAGTGGAGGTTCTGGGCTGACGCCATGTTTGTGTGTTGGTACATTCCTGCTGTGCTTGGGGGGGTCGGGGGGGGGTTCGCTCTGGGTAGTTTTTAAAATTTTAAGCACAGGGATCCCAACAGGCAGCGATCACATTCAGCAAGTGAAGACAGCAAGAATTCTGTTCTAATTCATCCCCCCCCCCCATCTTGTTTTTCTAAAGAAACCACCTTGCCAAGAGCTGAAACAATAGCAGAGCTTTCCAAAAACCTCCCTGGCTTTAAACAATCCCATCAATCACAGCTACACACACACACACACACACACACACACATACACACTGTGTATGTGTGTAAGGGGGAGTGAGTGTGTGTTTAATCACTTTCACATTGGCCAAAAAAACCTGTTTAAACCTGCGTAATTTCAGAATTCAAGGACGTGAAGAAGAGAAAAAATAAATTTGCATTTAAAGTTGCTTCGACCGGGTTTAACCGGAGTTTTTATCTGTTCAGCGACGTGACGCGAGGTGACGTCAAAAACATGATACAGCCCATCAGGGGATTTCACATGTGTGTGTGTGTGTGTGTGTGTGTGTGTGTGTGTGTGCGTGCACCTCACTCTTATCACGCAATCTTCATTTCATCTCACTGCCCTCCAGGATGTCAGTCACCATCCAGGGTTATCATGGTCACAGTCCCCTCCTTTACTGATGACATCATTTCCTGTGACCACCTCACAGAAGTCCAGGTCAGCTGTCAATCACTCTCAACTGAGAAGTGAGAGTTCTAGAAAAGAGAACACATTCATATCTCAATTGGCAGAGTTTAGAATCTTCTTCTGGGTAGCAAGAAAACAGAATGGTACCTGTTGGACCTCACAAGCCCCCCTGAAACTTGTCATCACTGTCAGAAACTGTTGGATGTAGCTGTGTTGCTAACAGGAAGCTGCTTCCAGCTCCCATTCAGAGCTCCTGCTGGCCTCATGCTTAAAGACCCTCCCAGTATCTGCCCCAAGCTAGCAGAAATGGAACGGACCCCAGCAGAACCTCCTGGATCAGGACTTGAACCAAGGGAGGAGTGTAACCTAGACCCCATTTTTGACAGGAACCTTTGAATTTTGAGGACCAGACATAATGTCATATGTCTTGTGGCCCTCCTAGCTTCATGTACAAGAACACACACACACACACGCACACACACAGACTGATGATGGTGACTTTACCTGAGTACAGAATGACTGAGTCAGAGATCTGTAGCCATCAGAACTCAGAACAGCTGGCAGCCATCAGATCAGGCCCACAGTGAGAACCATCTCAATGGAGCCAAGCAGACAGACGTCGGCAGTGCTTACAGTAAACACTGATAAGATAAACCCCCCCAGCAAAATTCCTCTTTCTAATTTCTGAGGTGTGCTTCGCTGCAGCTGAGAACTTGACACATTCCTCTGCTGCAGCATCTAGAGGATGAGTACTGAGTTAGCCTTCAATGCTAGGCTAACAAAGAGGAAACTCTCCCACCAAAGGAGGAACAACGTCTTCTGATTTAGAAGACTTTCTGGTAAAGAGGAAAAACCTCAAAGCAAACAGAATGTGTGTGTGTGTGTGTCTGTGTGTGTGTGTTTTTTTGTGCTTGCCACATATGGACCATATACTGTACAAAGATCCTCGTTCTACAAGCAAAGAGGGGACATTTTTGACAAATGAGGACATTTTGGCTGCCTCTCAAAGGACTTTCAAAGACCTGCTTTGAAGGTTAGGTTAGGATTGGATTTAGGTGGAGGTCAGGGTCAGGGGTGAGTAGTTAGCGCACCAGGCATGTGTGGAAGTTCTCACAATGAGGACAGTACAAGGATGTGGGTTTGTGCGTGTGTGTGTGTATGTGCGTGTGTGCTGCTTGTGTTCGTAGGAACTTCAGTGATCCTCCTACATGTTCCACAGATGTGACCAGTCCCTCTCAGCTCTTCTGGGGTGCCTTCAGAGCTCCACCCCTTCAGCGTGGAACAGCAGCACCAGAGCTGGAGCTGAAGGGACTTTACTTTCATCATTCTGTCTATTATTAAGGTGTCAGATACTTGTGGAAAGGTTTGTGTTTCCACACCACCACACACTGATGATTGAAAGTCCCCAAAAGTATCAGCCCCAAAGCATGCTGGGATACCAGTGAGAAAATCTGCATTATCTTCCTCATTTGATGGTGACACCTGTGCACAATGTCACCCAAGTGAGCTTCCTCCTGAGTGAAGCCTGGTGGTTGGATGCGGTATAGCACCTCTGCTCCGCCCATGGAGAAATCCAACACTCAGATGACATGTGAAATATTACTTTATTGCCATGGGAACACCTGACTTGGTCAGTTTAAATGTAAAGCAGCAATTTTCTGATCTTTCTATACGTTGATACTGAGGAGAATCTGTACAGTTCGGGGAACTTCCTCGATGAGACTGAGACTTTCAGTCTGAATGAGAAAACAACAGACTGCCGCCGTTAGCGTCTGTTAGCGCGTCTCACAGCTTCATTTAACCTCTGGCCACTTCCCACCAGCACCATCCTCCATCTGACAGCAGCCGGGAGCCGAAATGCTTGTGATGATGATCAGCTGTGATTTTTTTAACCTTTTTTTTTTTTTAAATGAACTGTCTAACTGGTTATACTGGGACATTTAACACTGACAGACAACAACAAAATACTTCATGAACTTATGTTCAGTAAAAGAGTCAGAATGTGATGAAACAGCTTTATTTATTATCATTCAGATTTTTGGCATTTCACATATATTTACTATATATATCCATTCATACATACATACATGTATTTTACAGTCAAGAAGAAATTTGGTTTAATATTAGTTTGTAAAAAAGTGCTTCCTTTTCCTGCAGGTCAAAGGTCATCAGAAGGCACTCTGTGTGTGTGTGTGTGTGTGTGTGTGTGTGTGTGTGTGTGTGTGTAGGGGGTGCATAGAAACTCTGATCACATTTTGTTTTTCAATAACGTATCAGAGCAACTTGTTGCATGAAGAGAGCAACTGTGTGGGAAAACCTCGCGTCCACGTTTCACTGCAACAGGAGCTGCTTCAGTCCACCTGAACAGGCGAGGGAGCCGGTTCCACGCCTTCGGAGCCCTCGCCCGTCTACATTCCAGGTGTTCGGATCTGCTTGCAGTTACCAGATTCAGTTTGGACACACGTGAACGCATCGCGTCACCATGAGCTGCAGAGCGTTGCTGCTGCACGAAGGCACGAAGAGTCGGAAGAGTCCGGCCTCCTTCACAGCGGCTGATCAATAAGCGACCGATAAGTGATCCGAGGGTGAGAAGACGCCGAGTGGCGTCACCTACGTGCAGCCCGAAGAGTTTTCTTCAGTTTTGTCCAGAAACGTAATGCGTTTTACCGACGTCTCCCCCCCCCCCCTCCCCAAGTCCCACAGCTGCCTCTGAGCTCGAGCGCGCCAGTTCTCCCAGTCCTCCCACAGTGGGGAAACCTCAGCTGGGCTTGAACGATCCGTCCGGTAGCTGTCTGAAGATGCCCCGTAGCGTATCGAGTTCCCGGGTGAGGTGCTCGACGCGCCGCCGCAGCCTGTCGTTGTCGGCCGTCAGCTCCACCACCTTGTGCTGCGTCTCCAGGTTGCGCAGCTTCGCCTTGTCGCGACTTTTGCGCACGGCCACGTTGTTGCGCTCGCGCCGCAGCCGGTACTCCGCGCTGTGCTTGTCGATGTACTTCTTGTGTTTGGCACTGCTGGTGCGCGGCTGTTGCACGTGATGGTGGTGAGGGAGCGCGTGCTGATGCGGACTGGGCACCGGGGTCGGCGGGGGGGTCGGGTGACCCGGCTGAAGGTGCATGGTAGTCTGCGCGCAGTGCGCAATCTGGTACTGGAGGTGCGGCTGCGGCTGCTGGGAATGTTGCGAGTACTGCTGGGAATGCGTGTTCGTGTGGTGGTAAGTAGGCTGCAGGCCCGGGTTCAGGTCCACGTCGTCCTGGGGCTCCTGCTTGATGGCCACGGGTCGTATCCGCGGCGGGTTGTGGTCGTAGAGCGGCTCCAGTTTGGACTCCATGTAGTTGGACATGTAGAGCTGCTGTGGACCCGGACCACACTGGACCGAGTCGTATTCCCCGTTCATGGTCTTGAGCTTGTCCTGTCGTGCACTGTGGTGGAAAAGGTCCGCTAGGAAATCGTCGTTGAAGGCCGCCGGGTCGATGTAGGCGCTCAGGTCGATGGACGTCTCGTTGTCCCCGATGTCTCCACCGAGTTCCGCTGCTTCCCTGTAGCCGGAGGACGCCTGCTGGACGTGGTTCAGGCTGCTCATTAGGGGCCGGGGTGCGACCTCGTACAGGTTTGTGAGCTCCATGGAGAACTTAGACCCGGGCAGGCATGGCGAGAAGCTCCGGGGAAATAGGGTGAAGGAGTTTAATGAGTTGGTGAGGGTCGTTCCGCTGCTTGCAATTCGGAGAACCTGGCACAGTCGGTGAGGCTTCGCGAGGACGGGACCGGGTCGACAACTGCTCCGGCACACCGAATAAAGCAATATCCTGCTGCTGTAGTCGGGACAGAACTGTCAAAGTGGGTTTATATAGTGTGAGGAGTGGGCGGGGAGCCCCGTTCACGCGCACAGGAAAGAGAGAGAGCGAGGGAGAGAGAGAGAGCGAGGGAGAGAGAGAGAGAGCGAGGGCAGAAGCTGTAGAGACTAATCAACCGGTGATCGGTGATCATTGATCAGGTGGAGCTGAGGAGTATCCATAAATATCATAAATAATAATTATAATAATAGATCCTAAATATCAGAAACCGTAAACAAAGAAAATGACAAATACATCTGTTGAACTTAAAATCGTCTGCGATTGCAGATCCGTTTCCAGTAATTCAAGCCCTATATTTTTTACATGTCAGTTTTTAAGCTCTTTCACGATAGGCGACTACGCGGCTGCCCGTAGGCTCAGGACGACCAGGATGGGGTCCCGGGCCAATGGGCGAGCCAGGGACCAGCTCCTGGACCGGAGCGCCCTCTGTCGGTTGACGTGGGGAGGAAACGAATTCTCTTTCCTCCTTATTTTAGGAAACACCATTGTGGAATTTGAGTTTTTCCATCTAATTTTTTCCTACTTAAATTCTGGAGATGTTTTTCTTTTTTATTCAAACTGCAACATTAAATAGAAAAAAATAGTTTGCCGTTATATTTGTCATGGATAAAGCAGGAGGCTCAGCGAATGTACCGGAATTACATTTTAATGTCACATCCTTCAGCATCATGACCTTTAGCTCTGACTGATTATTCTGCTATATTCAGAGGTCCCCTGAGGATTTTCAGAGCACAGAGATAAACACACTGATAAGTCAGAGCAGTTTTAAAATTACAGAACATTACAAAAATGGTCTTGTCTAGAGTCCAAATATGTGTGTGTACACATGTGGCTGTATGTACATACACAGGTAAGAAACACTGCACATGAAACAGATATTAGCAGGTTTTTACGTTTAAAAATCCTGGTTGCGATTTGACAGGAGGTGAGAATTTACATATGATAAAATTCAGAAGCCTTCATTGTCATTGTATAAATGAGACTACATATTTAATAGCAAAAGTCAAGTGATGCATTTCCCAACATAACACATAAAACACGACAAGACATGATGACCCTACAGTCATAAACGATTAAAAACAGTGCTTTTGTTTTGGATTTAGAATGTTGAAACAAAATCGGACCATCACAGGTTGTAAAGCTGTGGCAAATATTCACAGGTTTTTGTGTCGTCAGTCACATTAAGTCATGTACGAACTCATTCCTTCTGGCTCAAATTGCATAAACAAACAGGAAGCGGAGGCTCTGATTGGTTAAGGGCACTGTCAGTCACGGAGGGGTTTACGTCATTCTGCCGCGCGCATGTCTCCTATTGGTCTACGGCCCTCTCTGCGCCGACCTGCTCGCTTCTGATTGGTCAAACTACAACGTTGCCGAACTAGGTAAAAGAGATTTCGCAATCGTCCTATGTGTGTTCTAAACAAAACCAGTCGGATCCTTCAGAGACGAATATTATTGGGAAAATTACCTCGATACTTTCTTATTGGGGACAAAGACTTCAATTTCCCGGTGCTGTGTGAAGGTAAGCCGTTTTTTCGAGTCAAAAGGCCCAGCAAACTGCGCTAAAGACGAACAGTGGCTATTTAGCATTGCATGCTAACTAGCTGGCAAGATGCCTAGCTAGACATAGAACGGTTCGTTATTGAGATTCATCGCGGGAAAATGCGAGGTATGAGCCCTGAAATCCATCCGTTGGTTTGTGGTTATCTAATCCGGGATCATAAAATAACCGATCTCTTAAGTATTTGTGGGAAACAAAAGTTAGTCGGAGCGCTTGAAAATGTTCGGATCGGGCTGTGTGGTGCTGACGTCGTTCGTGTGTGGATTTTGACCCGCATTTACGAGGGTCGGGCAAAATTTAGGACGGATGAATTGTCTGGTTTGAACACCGGAGTTCCCCTCTCCAGTCACAAAGACGAGCGATGATGATGCAACAGCAGGCAACAGCCGCTCGGATCCACCCGGAGCGTTTTCTGCTGCGCACAGCTGACTGGCTGCATAGCAACGCATCGACCAATCACAAGGCTCCTCTTCGTCGAGCGCGTGGAATAACATTTCCAAGCGAATGCGTACTAAAACGTGTGTGTGTGTGTGTGTGTGTCCGAGTTCCGGAAACGAATCTGTTGGCCAGAGTTACCCTGAGACTGGCTGTAACATTATATTATACATGTTACAGACTGGATGTAACATTATATAATATATTATCGCACACTTGGTATGATGAAGGAAAGTAGATGCACTTGAATGCCTCCGATCTGAAAGGTATAGAACAATATGAGGGTCACCGTCCAGGACCCAGTTTCTCTGCCTGCTTCAGGTGCTTGAAGACGGCACGAGTGCAGTGTTTTTTGGCTCCTGGAGGACATGTCTGTCCTGTAGGTGAGCTGGTATGGATCAGTCAGGGCAGAAAATGAGGATTAGAAATGGTCAAGTGTGATTAAGATGTAGTCCAGGCAGCTGATGTCTGTTGTTTGATGGTTTCATATTATTATCACTAGTTGAACTTTTGTGGTTGTGAGCACAACTTCAAAATGCAAAAGGGTGAAACTCGAGGTGCCTTTTAATGACCCTTTCACCGTGTTTGACCTGGACAATGAGGGCGTCTTGTTCTTGCGCGGCTCGACTGTCCTTTTGCCTTCGCCGTCAGGTGGTCATGACAATGATGGTTTTAAGATCTTCCTAGCTGGTGAGATCCTGTTTTTATGAAGCGGCTAACAGCCACCAGTGCCAACTGTGACTTCCTGTCATTTTTGTTCCCTGTACCTGCACAAGGATGCAATTTAATTTGCTGTTCTCTTTTTCTCCTGCAGACCGACGAAGAAGGTCTCGGTGAGGTGACTCGGACGCCCATCTGCAGGCAGCACATCCAAATGAGCCGGCCGTCACAGCCGAAACTAACCACAGCTGACAGTAACAGCGTGAGCGTCATCCAGAGCCAGGCCCACGCCGCCGCGTCTTCATCCCTGCAACAGGTCCCCCAGCTCATCCCCGCCACCACAGCCGGAGGAGGAAAGGCCCTCCCCCCCAGCAAGATGAAGAAGCAACCTGCCGACAAAGACAGCGAGGAGTACCGGATGCGCCGCGAACGCAACAACCTGGCGGTGAAGAAGAGCCGCATGCGCAGCAAACAGAAGGCCATGGACACGCAGCAACGTGTCAACGAGCTGAAGGAGGAGAACGAACGCCTGGAGGCCAAAATCAAGCTCCTCAGCAAGGAACTGAGCGTGCTCAAAGACCTGTTCCTGGAGCACGCGCACAACCTAGCCGACAATGCCCAGCCCGCCGCGGCGGCCGACGGATCCAGCCCCATCGTGAAGAACGTTAACGGGCAGTGAACGCGCCGCTGCAGTCCATTGTCACACCTCCATCACTCTTGCTCTTCTTCTCCTCTTTGTTTTCTTTTATTCCATCATCCAGTGGGGCATCGGGTCACTGGGACGGGCCTTGGGATCCAGACTGCCGCCTTCGCTACAGCTCCATGACCTGTGAACAGGTTTCACTTCCTGCTTTGCTGCTCTGTTCACGACACACTGATGCTAAAGCGACGGCGCAGGTCATGCGTGTGTGCGCAGCAGAAACCCTACAGGACCGTGCACGTGAGCTGCAGGATTCCCTTTGAACATGTTTGATCTGACTGTGGAACTGACCTCAGACCAGTGCCCCCCCCCTCACTCACGCTCCATCATCCGTGTGTGTTGCTGTGCCCCCTCTGTGGTGCTGCCTCAGCAGCACGCCACACACTGCAGATGGGCGGGACTTCAGACTTTGTGATGGTGTTTTTGTGGTTCTGGGTGTATTCCCCCCCCCCCCCCGCACATCGTTTGTTTGGAGCTCGACCGCCTGCAGCAACGTTTGTCTGTCTGCTCGATATTCCAGCAACCTTTCCGTCGGGGGTCCGTGTAACACGTTCTGAACGCCCATGATCCTTTGCAGCCGACCACGCGGCCACTGGATGTCTGTGGGCGAAACGCAGCCCGGGAGTTGTAGCCATTCCAGTGTGGACAAGAGAGCGTGCGTCGACCTAAACCCGTCAGCTCCCTCACACTCGCCGACCTTTTTACCCCGCGCTTTAATCCTGTCACACAAATACGACCATTTATACAAAACGAAAGAACATTTTAAAAAAAAAATGTCTCGTGCACATCGGAAAATTCTAGATTTTTAAAATTTCCCTCAGGTTGGTAAGCATTTGGATAAATGTATATTTAAAAAAAGAAACCTTGTGAGACACGTTCCAAGCTGACAGGACAGAACAAATATGTGGATGTTACAGCAGCTGATGGGAAGTTTGACCTCGCACTGCCGGGACGCGGCTCAGCTCCTCCCGTTTTTCATTTTTCTAGCCATGTTTTCTACACTTTGCAGCATGTTTATTGATCAGTTTGCATGGTCATAAAATCACAAACACGTTCTGGACTCCTGGTTCTGGACTCTCAGAACCTGTCACGCGTTGTTCGGTTGTGGTCTGAATGTTGCTGAGCAGCATTTGTCTGTGGTCACTCAGCGGTTTCTTTTTGTACGACGGCCTCCGAGAGAACGTGCATTCTAAATTAAACTTGAGTATAAAAGTTAACAGACGTTCTGGTCGTTTGTGGATCTGGATTCGTGTGAGAGCGTGCAAAGGTGTGTTGGAGGTAATTATCTTCTCAAACGGGGAGCTGCTGCCTCATCAGACTTTACTGTAAACACAGAAACCAGAAGAACAACCGCAACTTTCTACCCAGAATCCTCGCTGTCCTGGAGGCCGTGTGTGTGTGTGTGTGTGTGTGTGTGTGTGTGTGTGTGTGTGTGTGCGTGTGTGTGTGTGTGTGTGTTGTCAACAATGACAACATCAAATCGATTAACACTGATGATGTCATCGCGATCAAAACAGCTGATGCATTTGCCAGTTCTTTGAGACCACAGCTGCCGTCGTCGTCATGGTAACACCCTGTCTGTAGCGTTTCATTCAAGCTGTGAGGTGCCGCCTGCTTCTGGACCTCCTCAAGGTTCTCCGAAGAGCCGTCCTCATCCAGACAAAGTGGCTCTTTCTCACACACACACTCACACACACGTGCGTCCTCACAAGCATAACGGTGTTGCGTAACTCCATGTGGATCTGCCTGACAGACAGAACCATCCCTCCCACTCTTCACATTTCCTCACACTCCATTTCCTATCTAAAAATAACAGCTACACCTCTGATAAATTATCTGGTTTCTTTTGGTTCTGCATGAAAATCTGTGTCCACACGATGACTCGGCTGATTTCACTATTATCCCGTTATGATCAAATAAACACTTCTGACACGCGAGCTGTCATTCCCCCCCACAGGGTGATGACATCAACAGTTAGCACTGACGGGGCTGGCTAGCCGTTAGCGGTAAAACTGCTGAAGGCAAATATTTACTGAAGCAACATTGTGTCCTCTGGTTGTAGAAGACACACTAAAACATGTTGCTGTTGTTATGGTAACCCTGGATGAGAGCAAAGAGGAATCACGCGCACGCCATTTCTGACAAGCGCAGACAAGTTCACACCCAAGTCGGGTGAAAGTCACTTGAAATCTCCTGAACATCTCATGTGAACTAGCCAGCAGGTCACGTGACGACCAGTGCATGTTTTCAAAAGATGGATGACGTGTTAGCATCTACCCCAGACTGTCAGGCCTGCATCCTTTCCTCACACACACACACACACACACACACACTTCCTCCATGGTATCTTTGGGGGAGGTCAAGTTAAAGGGAGGTGAGTTTTTGTTGGCTGACTGCGAGGCCAGATCATAAACCAAGTGTAAACTGATATGAATGTTCTGCATTTTATCAGGAACATAACTCTCTCTGAGGGTGTGTGCATTTGGGTGATAGTGTGCATGTGTGACAGTTGGTGTGTGCATAGATGAGTGATTCCACACACATTCTTTAACACATTTATGATTGAGAACAGAACATTTTACCGTGAATCCAAAACTGCAGTTCCGACCACTGGCCACTGGGGGCAGCACATTTTAATGATTTTTACACTGATTAGGGTTGTTTATTGTTACATTAAAAATCAGATCAGAATTTTACAGAGGCGCCTCAGGACAGCGAGAAGGAGGAACCACTTGTGTTTCCTCCCACTGTCCAAGCTTTTCCCCCCACAATGCTTTGCTTTCTCCCCATTGCCAGATGTTTGAAATTTAAAACATAAAAATGAGCGATGGCCTCGTTCTCTGAGGCCAAGATGTTGCCTTAAAATCCACCTCCTGCGAGAATCTGTCAGGAACATCTGGAAAACATTTTTCTGCAGATGAGCGCTCTCAGTTCCTACACACCCTGAACACATCAGTTACTGGAAGCGCCACACCAAGATGCGAACCCGCTCAAAAATGGGGCATTAGGTTCAAAGGTCAATCCCTCCCTTTACACTGGGCTCCGTCTGAGGTTTCTGCCTTTAACAAGACGCTGTTCCTCAGCATTGTTGAGATGTTTTCTGTCATTTGACCAGATGAGCAGGTGTATAATGACCCTGAGGGGCTTTATTCATCGCGCTGTGCTCATCAGAGGCTCATACATTTTTTTCCCATCCTGATGTTTGTTGATGATTCTACTACTTGAAATGACGGCAGTGGTCACACACACATCAGTGCAGAGCACGATGAAGCGGTTCCTATAGAAACCGTGTAAAATATCTGATGAAGAGGAGGGCTGGGGGAACATCTGAGCTCTGTTAGTGATCAAGAGGAACGTGAAGAATGAAGCGACGGAACAGAAGAAAGCTTCGCTCAGATGATCCCATCAGCGGAATCTTGGCAGGTCCGTCCTCCACGCTGCTGATTTTGTCCAGATTTTACATACGATGAAGAAGAAAACCTTCAGAACGTCCGATACCGTGTGGACCTACTCAGAGTGACGTCCCACAGCTGAAGAAAAGTGATACATTGACTTTGGACCGGTGCTGCTTGCTGTGGGGGTGGTTCTGGTTCTGGTTCCAGGGTTGCCCGACCACAGCTCCTGGTCCCAGCGACGACCAGCTGCAGGTTCATGCATCATAAATTAGCATCGCTTTGTATGTGTGTGAGCGGAAGCCGCGACTGAACGAAGGCTTTTATTTGAACATTTGGATAATAAAACTAAAACTAAAATACTACTAATTGGTAAACTAAAATACTACTCAACTATATTGATTAACTGGGCCATTTTAATTGTGATGTTTTCTAACTGGTTGCCAGTTGCCACTGACTCGTTTTTTACCATCGTATGTCCGAATCCACAATTGTTCTTTTGTTTGGGCACTTGTTCAAAATGTGTTCCTTGATCTAAATTTATCCAGGGTTCAGATATGTAATTATGTTGAAAGCGTTCATTTATTCAGGCATTCTAATTATGTTATTAATCTAATTAAGTTATTACTGAAATGACTCTTCTGGTGAAATAAACTATTGAAGGTTTGTCGTCACTTTTGACAGTTTGATTGTCCTGCTCATCACTGTCGTCGTAGCAACGCCAACATGTGTGTGCGTTGACGACCTTTTCCCCGTCAGATTCACACTAGCTACATGATCCAAACTTCGGGGCAGAAGTTTCTAACCTGGGGAGCGTGACCCCTGGGGGGGCATTATCACAGAGGGCCGCTGGTTTCCACAGTCAATTCACATCCAGAAGATGGTGATAATTTTAATACCGAATGCCTTAAGACCACGGAGACCATTTGAAAATGTAAATACACTTTTTTTCATCACTAGCATGGAAAAGTTAGTCTCAGGACTCCCGATTTTTTTTTTCGTCTTCTTGACTAAATTTTCCCAGGGCAGAGAAACAGGGGGTTCCTATTTCAAGCCCCAGTGCGGACAAAACATGAAAGAAATTCTGGTAGTAGGTGAAGGTGCCAGATCACCTTCAGAACATTGCCTAGGTGCCAATGAGCAAGGCACTGAACCCTCAAACGCTCACACGGGGCCCTGCAACAAACTGCTAAATCATCCAGGGCTCAAACCTACCTCCACCCATATGTGCACCATGGATTAAAAACTGAAAGAATTCAAGCCTAGACAGTAAATATTTGCAGAAAAAGTGTTTAATCACGAAGGACTTGGAAGACTTGCTACTTTCTTGTTGTTTTGAGAAGACACAAATGTTGATAGAGAGTAATGTGTGTGTGTGTGTGTGTGTGTGTGTGTGTGTGTGTTTCAGGCTTTCTCACGCTCTTACGCAGCGGCGCCGTGACCCCCAGATTCAGTGTGGATAAACAGCTCCACCTTGTGTCCAACTGACCAACTACAGCAAAACTGACCAGAGCTGACCTGATCCGGAAAGTTCTGATGATGAGGCATCGTTGATGATGGACCATCAAAAACAATCTTTATGACTCTTACTGTCTTCTTCTTCTTCTTCCCCGCTCCATTTTCTCCTCTTTGCTCATCCTGACTGGTTCCATCAGCTGAATCCTGGAGGTTGTTCAGGTGGGATGACGTCATACATGTTTACCTGTGTTTGTCAGAGAATGGATCCAAGGTAGTTTTCTCTGTCAACTGGACTGGGTTTCTTCTCTTGAAGACGTTTCGCCTTCTATCCAGAAGGCTTCTTCAGTTCTGAAATCGCTGGGGAGAGAGCTTGAAAATATATAGCCCCTGTGGACCATTTGCATGCTAATGATCTGGGTGGTCACCTGAGAGTCGTTAGCAGGGTCGTTGGTCGGGTCGTTCACCTAGTTTCTGTTGAGATGTCTCCCCTTTGTCTGCTGGGTCACATGGTGGTGAGTCTCCAGGTCTCTTGGAATGGTGTGAATGTTTGGTTTGCTGTTGGAAGGAGTGGAGGACTGCATTGTATGTGGGTGATAGGAAGTGCCTCAGGCCACCACCCCTGTTTAAGGATGGTTTCTCCAATTTAACATGGATAGCTTCCTTGACCCCCCTTTCGAACCAGCGGTCTTCTCTGGCCAGTATCCGTACTTGGCTGTCCTCGAAGGAGTGCCCACTCTCCTTTAAGTGTAAGTGGACTGCTGAATCCTGACCCGAAGAGGTGGCACGTCTGTGTTGTGCCATTCTTCTGTGTAGAGGTTGTTTGGTTTCCCCAATGTACAGTTCCTTGCATTTCTCCTGGCACTGTACAGCATAAACAACATTACTTTGTTTGTGTCTTGGTGTCTTGTCCTTCGGGTGTACTAACCTCTGTCTGAGAGTGTTGCTGGGTTTGAAATGAACCGGTATGTCGTGTTTCTGGAGGATCCTCCTAAACTTCTCCGAGACTCCAGACAGGTAGGGGATGGAAACGCTGCGGCGTTTGTTTCTCTCCTCCTCTCCTTTGCTGAGGTCTGGCTTTCTTGAGGTTTTGGTGAAGGCCCAGTCTGGGTAGCCACATGTTTTGAGAGCTCTCCCCAGCGATTTCAGAACTGAAGAAGCCTTCTGGATAGAAGGCGAAACGTCTTCAAGAGAAGAAACCCAGTCCAGTTGACAGAGAAAACTACCTTGGATACAATGACCTGGATGACTGAGAATTTACACAGACATCAGAGAATGGAGGAGAAACCAGGAGAGCTGACCAGGACTTTCAACACGGGGAGAGGAAGAAGTGGCGTTAAAGGAGGTGGGGTGAAAAACCTTTGAAGAAGGTATCTCGCCTACGAGCCTCTAGGGGGCGCTCTTTCGCCACGCCACTATGTCACACGCCTGACATCAGCCTTCTAGTGTTACAGCCATTTCTTTTCCGATAGCATGATGTCACTAATGTGCCATTCATGATTGTTGTCATTACAAACCGGGTGATTGTTCAAAATAAAAGCACAAGTTTGTTCGATATCTTAGACTTGGTTGCTTTTACATTTCCAGCCTGTTACATCTGGCCTGATGTGGCTCATTTCCTGCTAGATTCAACACACGCAGGCTCCTTATGTCATCTCATCATACAGGTACGTGACCTGTTTCTCACCTGTGTTGGATCGCAATACCTCTCGTGTGTAGCTGCTAATCCGCGTGTTCTTTGAATGAAGACTTAAATAAGAAAAATGCCAATTTCAAACTGTATTTAACAATAGAACCAATTCGAGATACAAATATTACAGAACCCTGGGCCAGTTCAAAACCCTACAATAACAGAGTCCATTGCCAGGGCATGAAGTCTGACACCTAACTATCCCTTGGCCCAGTCTTTTATAGAAACACACATGCAAATTCTCAATGTTCATACAGTCCAATCCAGTCCCTCTGCTTGGATGACCTCGTCCTCTTCTTCCCGTCCCATTTGGTGTTGCTACAGTCCTTCTTCTTCATTATCTTCCCAGGTGGCCAGATCAAAGTTCCCATTCTTCATGCAAATAAGATCATCAACCCCACCCTGAGGCCCCGTTTATGATGGGTGTTTAACACCCCCTGCCTGACTGACTCCTGATTACAATGGAACAACAACAACAATCCTGTCAAAGGAATGTCTCTGATCCTTGTTATAGTTGCTAATGAATCTACCATGCCTAACTTATAAGAGAAGACGGGAACATATGGCAAAACACATAATACAAGATAAAGACATGTCTCATCACCTGTCATTGTTGAAGTGAAACATTAACCTGCGCTTTGAACTTTCATCTTCACAACTCTGCACTTAACACATACAGTTGATTATAACGGGAAATAAAAGATAATTTGGGCCACACGTTCAAGATTGAACTCCGCATTTTCCTTTGTAATTCCGATTTTATTTTCACTTCTTTATAGGTTTTGCTTGTATATTTTATTTCCCCCATTACTTCAAAGAAAATGGCAAAAATGATGCTGTTGTTACTCTTCATCATACACCATTTCAACGAAATAAATCCAACTCCAACAACATTTTATCGCAGCATAGACGTTACAAGTAAATAAGGGCCTCCCGCTTTTATGCTCTTATTTTGAAAGGTTTACCGGATGCTCGCGCCTGCAGCCTGGTGAACTTCACACTGGCTCAAAGTTTCCGACCTCAGTCGTCTCCACTAAGGATCACTCTGAGCCTGTCGGCCGCTCTTGGGTCGCGGTTCCTCGGATATGACCTCTATCGTGTGCCGGGTCCAGTACCTGGACGACTCGGATCCGTTTATCTGCACCAATTTTCCCGAACCTCGGAGACCTCCAACGATCCCTCTGGAAGAAAACGTCCCGCTGAGTGAGCAAGTCGCCGGAATCCACAAGCTCCTGGAGGCGCCTCTGAAGGTGGGTCAGAGTCGGTCCTGATCCTGGGATCCTGGACGCGTTTAGAAGTCAGACCAGTTCGGTTTCATGAAGAACTGTTCTAAAACTGGACCCGTCACGTGTCAAACAGACGTGTGTTCCGAGCCGACTGACAGCAGATTTATTGCGATCATGTTCAGATGTTGAGTGCCCCAGAGGGATCGAGTCAGTGATCGGACTGATCACCTGTTTCAGTTTAATACTCCAGAGTTTTCCATCCCTCTGGAATTCTGCAACATTTGCGCTGCAGCTGTTCTTCAGTTTGAGAGTAAAAATCCTGTAGATCCGAACCTGAAACCAGGAGGTTGGTACTGGATCTGGAACTGGCCTGGATGTGGTCCATGCTGCCAGTGGGCTCCTGTGATGGTTCTGTCCAAATTTAGCTGCGTGAGTCAGAACCAAAACACGCAGACTGGACTGGGATGAAGCTGGTTCTGATGTCATCGGCACCAACATGAACTTGTGTTCTTATTTATGTGGACCCAAGAGGAGCAGGTCCACCATGTTCCACTCATTAATGAGGTCCAAAAATGAAGCCCGCTTCAACAGGAAGTAGCTGCCTGTATTTGTGATTAAAATACACCAAAAAAAGAATATTTTTAAAGTGTAGTCAAACAGGAAAGAAGGAAGAAGAAGATAAAGGAGGAGAACGTGGTTCTATGTAGTGGTTTCTTCTCTTTAACCTGAGTCCACCACATCTGGAGTGGTCCTACTAGGCCCTGCTGTGGGATCCCAAAACCAACACAATGACACCTTTTGTTTAAACATATCGATCAGTTTTGATTGATCAGCTTGGATTTGTCATCTACAGCGGGTTAATTTTGATAATAACTTACTAACTAACTTACTTAATAACTATCCGTCAGTGACTTCACCTGTGGATCAGTCTGGTTGATCATGTGACCGAGGAGCTCGCATCTATGGACTGTTGTCTTCAGTAAGAAATCAATTCTTTAACGATCAAACGTGTTGAGAAGCTAATTCAGTATCATTGATGATCCCAGTGAGCTGATCACAGTGGTCGTTATATATGGATGAATAGATCTGAGCCGACGTTCCGCAGCCTCTCATCCGCTCTGCAGCCGAGTTGCTCCGTTTCACACGTCATACTCCTAAAAATCGGCACGACGGTGCAGAATGCTGAAGACATTTGGTTTGTTTGGACCGCGGGTTGCCACGGTGACCTCCCGACTGTGCTGTGGTTCCCACTTCGTGCCATTTTCCCTCAGAACGTTGAGCAGTGTTCCGTTCTTGTTGGTGTTCTCCATCAGAGGAAGATCCGAGCACCGGGGGCCCACCACCTCCTCGCTGTTCCCAGCATGCCCTGGGGCCCGGGGGGGGGGCTGAAACCCCACGAGATGATGCGAGCACGTCGCTGCTGAATGCTTTGTGGACATTTCCTGTTTCTCCTCGTGCATGTGGCAGGAGGGAGAGATGGCAGGGGAAGGGAGGTTCCTGTAAACAGGAGATAAGCTGGACGGATGTGATGCTAACAGCGGCGCACCGATAAGAGCAGTGCAGACTCTTCCTGTCAGGCACGAACGCAGCAGCTGCAGGATGATTCATTCATTCATTCATTCATTCATTCATTCATTCATTCATTCACTCAGCTTTGTTTGACACCGGAAACATTACAAAAACAGGAGCTTGTTACACAACTGCTCACACGAGCCTCTTATGCTAATGCTAAGTTGTATTTCATGTATGGTGTTTTTAACAATGGGCACCGGAGCCAGAACACCCTGATATGAGCCTCGATGGTACCGGAGTCTGGTCCATAAAGGTCAGGAGGCGGAGCCACGGCGTTTGTAAATGACGGAGAAAGTGCAGAATGTTGGATGAAACAGGAGAGCTTCACCTGCAGCTGCCGACGTCGCTTTCATGGATGGTGCTGATATGTTTTGGCAGGGAGGAGCTCAGCTGGGAAGAATGCGGTTCTGCTGGTTCTGGGACCAGAACTGAGGTCTCGACCTTGTTGGAAGACAGACGTCTCATTGAAAGACGAACATCAAAGGGTGATTCTAGGCAGCGCGATAAACCTGGTTGGATTCATTGATCAATTAACAGGTGATCGGTTCATAAATGAGCTTGAGTCATTGTGTGGCCGGTTGTAACTCTGGACTCACTGAACACAAAGGAACATTCCTCTGTTCAGATAAGAGGTCAAATGTCTGCTAGCAACATCATTACCCTGGAATGACGCCCTAAAAGCCACTTTTCAGGAGCTTAGATGCTAAATTGAGTTAAACACACACACAGAGGGAGAGGTAGCCCTGGGGGGGGGGGGAGTCGCACCCACAACCTCGTGGCTGTGAAGGCAGGAGTGGGGAAGATCACGGTTCATCCACTGGGTTATAGAATTTAAGATGCACTCTTCTTCTTTCATCTCCAGCAGCCTGTTTGTTGGTTTGTTAGCCATGCTAACACTGCAAATGTGCTGCTGGAGGCGCCTGAAATAAATGCAAATGACGACTGGTCAGATCAGTCAGTTGTTGTTGTTGGTGGTGGTGCTGCCGTTTATGTTGCTGTTCTTGTTTTTGTTGTTCTTGTTTATGTTTCTTTTGTTGCTGCTTTCGTTCTGGTGTTCCATTGTTGGCGTGCTGAAACAGTTTTGTTTGCAGATGAAACAAATTAGCTTCATCAGTCAGGTTCTTCAAGCTGTTACTCATAACTGGGCCACTGTGTGTGTGTGTGTGTGTGTGTGTGTGTGTGTGTGTGTGTGTGTGTGTGTGTGTTCAGTTGGAGGACTGCACTCTACAGGTGTCTCCTAATGGGAACTACCTGGATCTGGACTCGTCTCTGTTGGAGCAGAAAGATGAGCTGGAGAACTTCTATGAAGACGTGATGTAAGAACTCTGAAGATATCAGATGCCTGTCTGCCTGCCTGTCTGCCTGCCTGCCTGTCTGCCTGCCTGTCTGCCTGTCTGCCTGCCTGCCTGCCTGCCTGCCTGTCTGCCTGCCTGCCTGTCTGCCTGTCTGTCTGCCTGCCTGCCTGCCTGTCTGTCTGCCTGCCTGTCTGCCTGCCTGCCTGTCTGTCTGCCTGCCTGCCTGTCTGTCTGTCTGCCTGTCTGCCTGCCTGCCTGCCTGTCTGTCTGTCTGTCTGTCTGCCTGCCTGCCTGCCTGTCTGCCTGCCTGCCTGTCTGTCTGCCTGTCTGTCTGCCTGTCTGTCTGCCTGCCTGCCTGTCTGTCTGTCTGTCTGCCTGCCTGTCTGCCTGTCTGCCTGCCTGCCTGCCTGCCTGCCTGTCTGTCTGTCTGCCTGCCTGCCTGCCTGCCTGCCTGCCTGCCTGTCTGTCTGTCTGCCTGCCTGCCTGCCTGTCTGCCTGCCTGCCTGTCTGCCTGTCTGCCTGCCTGCCTGCCTGTCTGTCTGCCTGTCTTGCTCTGCTCCTCCCTCTCTGGCTCAAGTCAGAAGAATGTTGCCATGGTAGTAGGTCAGCAGTGGGTGGAGTCATGGGGAGGAGGGCTGGCTGAATGGGCGTGGCCTGTCTTTCACTCATTTCTCTGTCTAAACGGGTGACGGGATGGAATGTTTTTGCATGTTTCTTAACGACTGTCTTGTTTTTCACTCTTTGATGGGCTTCTTTGTTGTCGTTGTCATGATAACGCATCATTTCCGTGCTCTTAAACAGATGCTCAGCTGTTTGTTATCTTTTCCACAGAAAAGGGAAGAAGCCCGTCCTGATCCTGAGGACACAGCTTTCCGTCCGCGTTCACTCCATAATGGGTAATTCTCTCCGACTGAGCCGTGATGACTCTTCTTCTCTCCGTCAGCAGGCAGCACTTCCCAGTCAACTCTCACTTCCTGTTGTGCTGCATCATCATTTCCCATAAAGCGCAGTTCATGCATGTTTCTGATGTGAGCACGATCATTTCCCAACTCTCCAAGTGTTGAAATTCACCAATCCAGGAATGCCACAAATTCTGTATAAAGGGCCCCAGTATTCCTGTCTTATCCAGTTCTTGTAGTATTCCCAGGTCTGCCAGTGTTCCCATTCAGCAACCTAAATCTTAAGTTTTGCCTTCTGGGTGGATAAAGCCAGTTTACTGAGATTACACCACTTTGTTGCAAACGCCACGGCTGCCTCTGATGATGAAGATGGAGTTTGATCTTCTCCTCGGTGTGAGGCTTCTCTGCTCAGAGAAGATCTTTAACTTTCATCGGGATCAGTCTGAACATGATGATCAGTTGATCCGCTCAGGTCTTTATTTGGGAATTGTTATTTGACGGTTAGTCGTGTTTGGACCTGCAGGGGGAGGAGGAGGGGCAGGAGGGAGTGTTATCTCCCTCATGAGGTTAAATAAATCTGTCTCTCTGTGAGGTGATCAAACTAATAGATCACCTTGGTGATGGTGGTCAGGAGGTTCTTTCCGGAATGATGATCAGCTTGGATGGGATTGGCTGATGTTCTGGTCCTCTCATTTATTCGGGCCTCTGGCAGTCAAAGGTTAAAAGTCAGGGTCAAAGGTCGCCAGGATTCTTTTCTGTTCATCAGATGAATTTTTCTGCGACGTTCTTAAAGGGGGTGTGGGGAGCAGAAGCTGGGCTGTGATTGGGAGAGCAGATGGGCTGTCATCCATCAGCTGATTGATCAGCTCTCCTATAGATTTCCTTTCTCAAACTTTGACTTGTTTTTGTCCCGTTGGGCTGAAGTTTCCGAGTGTGATGGACAGCAGATGTCTGGGACGAGTCCTCACATGTTGGAAAGCAGTTTCAGAGTACGAGAACTTAAGTTCGAGTCAGAGCATATTACGCAATGCCGACCCCCTCGCCCGCCCGTATCCCGCTGCATAGATCCTTGTGATCTTGGTCTCAGTGGTTTCTCTCAGGTGAGACATGCGTGAACCTCCTGTGAAATACTTGTCCACTCAGCTCACGGTAATGACATCGTAGCCCCCTGGCAACTGTCTGCTGTTTCCTGGCAACGTACCCAGATGCACTCTCACATTTTATACTGACATTTACTAACTAAAATCAGTCTTGACAGCTAAGCTAACAGAGTTAGCACGCAGCATCGGAGAACAATGTCCCTGCTTGTTGGTCGAGCTATGTCGGTTTTGCTGTTCTGTGAATACGATTGGTTATTGATTTTCCTACTGATTGTGCAGATTTTGCTGTCCCCATGTGTTTCAGAGAAGCTGTACAACTCTCAGGGTCCAGAACTCAGACGGTCGCTGTTCTCCCTAAAGCAGCTATTCCAGGTGAAACTTCCTTAGTGCTGCTTTGTGCGGCGACGTATTCTGTCCATTAAAGTCAAACTGGAGAGTCAACTGGAAGAGACAAAAGAAGCTGGAGGAGCCTCTTGAATGAGATCAGGCACATCCTCCAGGTTCTTTTATCGGTCCTGTTGACTCTCTGATGGATCACTGTGACCTGGAATAAGGAGAACCTACATGTGTCACTTATCTGTGGACTGTTGGTGGATTATGTGTATGTGTTCTCATTGATCTACACTCAAAGGTTTGTTTAAATTTAGTCGAATACAGTTACACAAGCACAATACTTGTATTTGCCTGTTCTGGTCTTCTGAAAAATAGTCCTAGTAGTTGGTGAAAACTTGGACTGATGTACATGCTTGTTCCCGTCAACATCTAATCCGGCTCTATTGTGTGCGCGTCTGCAGGATGATAAAGACCTGGTTCCAGAGTTCGTGGCCTCCGAAGGGTTGACGTGTTTCATTAAAGTTGGCGCTGAAGCTGACCACAACTACCAAAACTACATCCTGAGAGGTGAGACTCCGCCCACACAGAGTCCAGGAACAGAATTCTAAAGACACTAACCTCGCCATCCTTCCGTTAGCGCTCAGTCAGATCATGCTGTTTGTCGACGGCATGAACGGTGTGATTCAGCACAACGAGACTCTGCAGTGGCTCTACACCCTCACAGGAAGTCCGGTCAGTCCAGACGGGTCTGATCCAGCTCATGTCATCTTTTATGTGGTGTTCAGAGCCTGACCGCTGTTGTTTCTTTCCTCTGTGAAGTCTCGCCTGCTGGTGAAAACGTCTCTCAAGCTTCTCATCGTTTTCGTGGAGTATTCAGAGTCCAACAGTCCGCGATTTATCAGCGCTGTCAACGCTGTAGACACGCAGCGAGGTACACACACACACACACACACGCGCGCGCGCATCGTACCATGTTAGAACTGAGATGCTGCTGACCACGCCCACTCTGCACCGTTCAGGTGTGAGACCCTGGAGTTACATCATGGATGTCCTGAAGGAGAGAAATGGGTCCGACACGGAGCTGCTGATGTTCGGCATGACTCTAATCAATAAGGTTAATAATCAGAAGCCTGTGATTCAGAACCTATGGTTACCCCGGTAACCCTAGTTCACCTTCTGCCCCCACTTTCCCATCTCCCACTATTTCCTTCCCCCCAACCACTCAGACCCTGGCAGTTCTTCCAGATCAGGATTCGTTCTATGATGTCACCGACAGCCTGGAACAGTTGGGATTGGAAAAAATTATTGAGAAACACATGAAGAACCTGAGGACGGAGCCCGACCTCCGGACCCAATTCACCATCTACGAGGTGACAGATCCCACCACAGAAGAAGTAATTCAAAGAGACGTTTCTTCAGAGTGTGCGTGTGTGTTGCAGAATGCTCTGAAGTACGAGGACGGCGAGGTGGATGAATCGTCCTTTCAGCTGCGTAAAGAAAGAAGAAAGATGGCTGCTAGCGAGCAGGAGGGAAGAAGGAGTCGCCGTTTGTCCAGCCAGATGCTCCCTGATGTCTCTCCTACCGTCACAAACACACCAAGCCCCCCTATCACAGCCTCCACCTCCTCATCCAGCCCCACGCCTGAGGCCAGCAGGAGGGCTCCATCCCCGCTGGCCGATGACCCCTTTCCCTCATCTCCCAGTTCTGCTGGATCACCTCCAGCATCTCCTCCACAGCGCCAGGTGCCCCACGATGGTGCCACCACCACAGAAGAACCGAAGCCTCCGTGAGTTCATCCTGTTTTCTGAATTGTGGACATGAGGTCCAAATGAACCGACATGAACAGTTTGGTCTTGGTCTGTCGGGCTTCTGGTTCTGGTTCCGGTTCCTTTCTTGTTTCCTCTAATGGGTTTTGGTTTTCTGGTGTCCTTTCCTTTGTCTTCTTCTGGTGTTGGCCACTAGGGGTCGCTCTTTTCTCAGCCACCATATGTCAGCTCTGGGTCTGAGCAGAAAGTCCCGACTGTTCTCTAAAACCAACTCTGAGGAGTCGTCAGCCCCCACCAGGTGGGTACCAGATGTGTAGACAGCGCCCCCTGCAGGATGTCTTCAGAAGTTAAACTTCTTTTCCTTCTCAAAGACCTTGTTGCTTGTTACTTTTCTCTTGGCCCTCAACTCCTCCAATCTGTTCGAACGCGCTGTGGAATAAACTTGATTGCTCAAATTTAGCCCTGCTTGTTTCTGCCTGGCAGATGTCAAAATGCTTGCGCAATATGTTGTTATTTCAAATTTTGGTTAAAAACTATGTTGTTTGATCTTGATTACAGTGCTGAAAATATATTATGGTCATACTGTGATGGAACATGATAATGATTTAACGACTGATTTTGCTGTGTGTGTCGCCGTGTGCTTGTGTTTCACCGTCTGTGTTGTAGCCCCTCCAGTGTCCCCCAGCAGAAGTCATCCCAGTCGGATCCACAACAGTCCAGCAGTCACACAGAGTCCAAAACCAGTTTCAAGTAAGTTAGCTGGGGTTACTGAGGGACTGTGGTAACATGGTAACATATTCACAACTTGCAGTGTTTTGCCCATTTGACCCATTTGTCTTTACTCTTTTAAGTATCCTCCTTTTTCTTCTTCTTCTCACTATTACCATAGTAACAGTAGTAAGGAGTGCTACTCCTCTTTTACCCCTATCTTCTCTCCCGTCCCATCTTTTGCTCATCTTATGTCCTCTCATCTTATCCCCCCATTCCTCCCCCAGCTCAGCAGAGGTGGATCTGTTCTGGTAAGTGTCTGACCCGATCGCTCCCCACCATGATTCTTGAGCCTGCTGGGAAATCTGTTGTGATGAACTGCGATGCCCTCACAGAAATGTCTTGGCCCCTCCCCCGAAACTAGTGTGCTGGATGATTCATGACGGATGGCTAGATGATTGATTGATTGATTGATAGATGATTGATTGATTGATTAAAAGCCGAGTGGTTGATTAATAGATGATTGGATGATTGATAATCTTTTTCTCGATGGAATAAAAATCTTTGTTTTGTTTGTGGCAGAGTTCAGCACAGAAATCAATAATAAACGTTATTTCCATAGATGAGCTTATCAATCATTCAATTGATATTATAGATCCCCACTTTAGATGGCTCCAGCGGACCTCTCCCCACCTTGGGAGCATGTTTGTGCGTGCATGTTTGTGTGCTGAATGTGTGTGCACTTGTGTGTCTATGTGTACATGTGTGTTTTAGTGTCTGTGTGTGTGCAAGTGTATGTGACTTTTGCTGTATGTGTGTGGGACTGCATGGATGTGTGGTGGCGTGCGTTTGCGTGCATGTGTGTCTGATAGAGTGAGTGTGACTGCATGAGTATGTGTGTCCGTATGTTTGTGTACCCCCTCAGCTGTGTGTTGTATCTCTGCAGCTCAGATGATTGTAGTGTAAATCTGGACAAGCCTGTACTCAGGAGGTTTGAGTAAGTACTGTTGCGGCCCCACTGCATGCTGGGAGATGGAGGGAGAACAGCTGGGCTCTGCTGCTTCCAACAGGACTTTGCTGTGTGTGTGTGAGTGTGTGTGTTTATGCTGGGGGCTCTGGTTTCTGTTGGGTGCACTCTAATTGCTGGTGATCAGGTTTGAGGTGGAGACGCTATCACATCCACGAACCGATGAATTGTCGCTGCTCCTCTGTTGCTCTGTGTAACCCGCGTGGTTTGTGTTCGGGTGTGTGACCCTTTTCAAGGTAAACTTCTATAATAATCTGCCCAACACAACATGAGGGTGAATTCACCATGGGTCTTTTGCTTCATAATCAAACCAGCAGAATTTTGACTTCCTGTGTGATTCTCTGTTCTTGTGTGTGATGGTTTTTCAGGATGCTAACCTTGTTGGTATGTCGTGCTCGATGACCTCTGCATCTCTGTGGATTCCATCCTCTAAGCTTTGTCTTATGTCGTCCCTGCCGTTGTCCCCCCCCTGCAGAGGCACCTTCCTGCGCAGCCTGGCAGCTGCACAGTGGGACAAAAAGAGAAAGAGCAAACACCTCAGTGAGGCCAAGCAGCCTTTGTCTGATGAAATCAGAACCCAGGACGTTCCTCCGGCGGAGGAGGGCGAAGGACTCCCACCTGAGGATTTACCAGGTAGAGCTGCTGTAGTGGGAAAACAAGCTGTGGATCAATAATCTGATATGGTAAATATGGTAAATGGTGATTATGTATGTGAATCTCCTGAAGGTTCACCTGTTCTGGACACAAATGGACACTCAGACAACCACAGTGATACAGGTAAGAATTACCCACAATCCTCTGTACCTGTCTGTGCCATGTAAGACAGTGAAGCTCTGTGTAGATCGTGTGCCACCTGGTGGAGGTCAGGTGTTAGTAAAGGATAGCCTTGCACCTATTTATGATGTTGCAGCACTATGGACAAATAAATCAGCAAATGCTTTTATTGTGGAGGGTGCTCCTCAACTTCCTGATGTGTAATTTTGACATGTGTATCTGCAGCGGTTGTCAGCGGTCTGTCTAATGACAGAAAGTTCATGATGGACATGCTGTACTCCAGAACCTCTTCCTCCTCAGTTCCTCTAAGTCCAACCACACCTCCCTCCAATGCCACAGAAGAGGAAATGGTTCCTGGTCAGTGTTTTCTCCTAAATCAAAGCTTTGGTCACTCAGGAGGCCAAAATCAACAAATTAAAAAAGCAGATGGATTTTTTTTCTAAAGAAAAAAAACAAGCTGATGCAAATTAAATCATTTTTATTTTCATGTTTGCAGTGATTAAAGCATATCTATCTATCTATCTATCTATCTATCTATCTATCTATCTATCTATCTATCTATCTATCTATCTATCTATCTATCTATCTATCTATCTATCTATCTGACTGACTGACTGACTGACTGACATGTATAGATGAGTATTCAGCATGTTAAGAGATGAACAAACAACTGTTAAAAGCAGGTGAAATGATTGAAACCTCTTTTTATTTTTGTCCTCCCAGTTGGAGATTTGGGCCGAGTCTTTGAGCGTCTGAACAGCCTCAAAGGCTGGTTTGAACCTTCTGGCCCCAGCGAACACAGCGCCTCCCGCAGGGCAGAGCTAGAGGGCCTGGAAGGGTCTGCCCAGGCAGCTCTGTCCCGCCTGGCTGAGAGGCAAAAGGTTAGAATACACACCCGCGACACACTCTCTGTGTTCTTTCTCTGTGGTCTTTCTCAACAGTCACACTCACGTGCATCTCTGCTGACATTAACAGAAGACAGAGCTGCAGTAATAACACCAGTGTCCAGCAGTAATAACACCAGCGTCCAGCAGTAATAACACCAGCGTCCAGCAGTAATAACACCAGTTTCATGTAGTAATAACACCAGCGTCCTGCAGGAATAACGCTAGTTTTATGCAGTAATAACACCAGCGTCCTGCAGTAATAACACCAGTTTCATGTAGTAATAACACCAGTGTCCTGCAGTAATAACACCAGTTTCATGTAGTAATAACACCAGTGTCCTGCAGTAATAACACCAGTTTCATGTAGTAATAACACCAGTGTCCTGCAGTAATAACACCAGTTTCATGTAGTAATAACACCAGTGTCCTGCAGTAATAACACCAGTGTCCTGCAGTAATAACACCAGTGTCCTGCAGTAATAACACCAGTGTCCTGCAGTAATAACACCAGTGTCCTGCAGTAATAACACCAGTTTCATGTAGTAATAACACCAGTGTCCTGCAGTAATAACACCAGTTTCATGTAGTAATAACACCAGTGTCCTGCAGTAATAACACCAGTTTCATGTAGTAATAACACCAGTGTCCTGCAGTAATAACACCAGTGTCCTGCAGTAATAACACCAGTGTCCTGCAGTAATAACACCAGTGTCCTGCAGTAATAACACCAGTTTCATGTAGTAATAACACCAGTATCCTGCAGTAATAACACCAGTGTCCTGCAGTTATAACACCAGTGTCCTGCAGTAATAATGCCAGTTGGCTGAGCTGATATTTGAAAACCTCTCCAGAGTGCTTCTGTGGGTCAGATAGCATTAATTAAATGTCCCTCCCCCTCAGAGCCGTAGCCTCAAGCAGCAGAATAGCATTGATGTGGGGGGCCACATTTTACGCATGGAGACCTGCCAGATGACCCCCTGCAGCCCTGACCCCTGGGATAAGCTGCAGCCAAGTGGATCAGCCCTCCGCATCAAAGACTTGGACTTCTCTGACCTGGTGGAGGAGGAAGACATTGACGTCTTGGACATGGATACCTTTGACTCTGCTTCGGCTTCCTCCTGCTTTTCTGGCCTTCCTCCTGCTCCTCCTCCTCTTCCTCCCGGTGCTGGCCTGGGTGCTCCACCAGCTCCCCCTCCCCCTCCACCTCCCCCTCCCCCTCCCCCTCCACCTCCAGCTCTCCTGGCTTCTCCTCCTCCTCCTCCTCCTCCTCCCCCTCCACCTCCTCCTCCACCAGGTGTTCTAGGTCCTCCTCCCCCTCCCCCTCCTCCTGGGGCCCCCTCTGCTCCCACTCAAAAGAAAAAGACGGTAAAGTTGTTCTGGAGGGAACTGAGGCAGGCTGATGCCCCCCAGAAGTGTCGCTTTGGTCGGGGCACGGTCTGGGCGTCACTAGATAAGGTGACAGTGGACAAAGCCCGCCTGGAACACCTGTTTGAGTCCAAGGCCAAGGAGCTGCCTGTCTCCAAGGTAACAACCTGTCACTATGACCAGTCCAGGGAAGGTTTGGCAAGAATGTTGCACCGATAGATTAATGATCTTGATTTTAAGTTTTTGCGGCAGAAAGGCTGAAAATGTAACCAGAGCCCCCTCTAGAGGCCAATATGTGTCACTGGCCGTTGTTCTCATCAAAAGAATGTTGCATTTTGAAAAACAATCAGGCCAATAGTCCTAACATCCCTTCTTGGGGTGTGCTGTGCTTGGCCCGTGTAACTAATAGGATGTTTCTGTGCAGAAAGGGCCCGAAACCAAAAAGTCTGAGCTTCTGGTTCTAGACCCAAAGAGGAGCAATGCCATCAACATCGGCATGACTGTGCTACCAGCGGTGCATGTCATTAAAGCCGCCATCCTCAACTTTGATGAGTTTGCCATTAGCAAGGAAGGGATCGAGGTATGGTTGCCATCAGACCGCTGTAGTTAGATCCATGTCTAGATCTAGTTACACCTAACCACCCCCTCTTTCTGTGTCGAGCAGAAAATTCTGACTATGGTCCCCACAGAGGAGGAGAAACTGAAGATGCAAGAGGCTCAGATGGCCAATCCTGATGTTCCTCTGGGAACAGCTGAGCAGTTCCTGCTCAGCCTGGCCTCCATTAGTGCCCTCATCCCCCGACTGCAGCTCTGGGCTTTCAAACTCAACTATGAGGCCCTGGAGAAGGTCTGTCTCTCTCTTTCACACAAACACACAGATACTAAAATGTTTGTTTGTTTGTGATGAGCTCAAATTTATGTCTCTATCGGTCCACTGGATTGTAGCCAATACTTTGTAGATTGGGTTGTTGTGGGTTATCATGGGAAGGCCTTGACGTTGTGCATCCTGCAGGAAATTGCAGAGCCGCTCTTTGACCTAAAGCTGGGCATGGAGCAGCTAGCCTTCAATAAGACCTTCAGGAGGATCCTGGCCACACTTCTCGCCATTGGAAACTTCCTCAACAGCTCCAATGTGAGCGCGCGCGCACACACACACACACACACACACACACACAGATTTAGCAGCTACAGCTATCAACTCTGATGATCGACAGTTATAGTCCAAAATCATCTTATTAGAATAAAAGGTTGTTTTTTTTTTTACTATGTTGACCTTTCTTAAAGCTCCTTCCAGTAGACGCTAGCTAGACTGACACATTTGGTCTCCTCCTGTAAGTAACAGCGGAGAACAAACCATTAAATTGAATCACCCATCAGAATCTGCTGGAGAATGTGAGGTTCTCCCTCTGAAGTCAACGGAGTATCTCCCCTGACTTGCAGTTACATGACCTATGGAGGTCACATGACAGTTGTGTGAGCAGCACATCAGAGAAATAATCTAAAACCCTGATGGACCCGATAACACACACACAGACACAGAATGTCTATTGTTGATTCAAAAACAGATTATGATTACCGCCTGTTTTTCATACTACAGCTTTAATTAGTGTGTGTGTGTGTGTGTGTGTGTGTGTGTGTGTGTGTGTGTGTGCAGGCTAAAGGCTTTGAGTTGAGTTACCTGGAGAAGGTTGTGGAGGTGAAGGACACAGTTCATCGTCAGTCTCTGCTGCATCACACGTGCAGTCAGGTGGTGGAAAATTACCCAGAATCCTCTGACGTCTACTCCGAGATCCCCGCCATCACCCGCTCTGCTAAAGTAATTTTTATTCCTCTGTGGTTCATCTGATATTGTAGTGTAGTGCATGGAACACTGATTAAATCTGAGTGGGGGAGACTTTTGACCTAGCGGCTTGTGCTGTCAGGTGGACTTTGAGGTGCTAGCAGAGAACCTGGTACAGCTGGAGAGACGCTGCAAAGTATCATGGGACAACCTGAAGATGGTGGCCAAGCATGAAACCAAAGTGGCCTTGAAGAACAAGTTGACAGAGTTCCTGAAGGATTGTACACAGAGGATCATTGTTCTGAAGGTGGTCCACAGGAGAGTCATCAACAGGTAGTCTATTCTACAAATGTGGGTCCAACACCTGGACATGGACCTCCACTCTCTCACCTCCTCCTCCTGCAGGTTCCACTCCTTCCTGCTGTTCCTGGGTCAGCCGTCCTCCACGGTTCGGGACATTAAAGTGACGACGTTCTGTCGGATCATCAGCGAGTTCTCTCTTGAGTATCGGACCACCAGAGAACGGGTTTTGACCCGCAAACACAAACGGGCGGCTCACAGAGAGAGGACCAAGACGAGAGGCAAGATGATCACAGAGGTAATGGTGACCTCCCGATCCACTGGTCCATCTCTGCTCTTCCTTCTCTACAAACTGGAAGAAACAGAAACATCTTCTCTCCTTCCTGCGTCTCAGACAGAGAAGTTTTCAGGGGCAGTGCCTTGGCAGGACAACCTGTCCCCCGTCTCCCTGGCAGCAGAGGACGAGACGGGTCAGGAGGCAGAGCACCAAAACATGAAGAACTTCCTGACCACCGGCACCAGTCTGAGTGTCCAGCAGGGAGGACTGAGGCGCTCCAGAGCTGTCCGCAGTAAGACCTCATCCCAGCGGTGCTCATGTTCTTCACACATCTGTCGTCTAAAGTTACATCTGCACCTGAATGCAGATCATTGCAGACCACATCATGGTTCTCCAGACCAGAACCTCATCAGACACTGGTCTACATCATGTGACACTACATCATTTTCAGGTTCTGACTCTGGCTTTTCAGGTCTCGGAAGGGTGAGTCCATCTGCAGCCAGGGAGGACGGAAACAGCACCCAAAACGACGCCACAGATGAGATCATGGACCGACTGGTCCAGTCTGTCACGCAGAATCCCTCAGACAGACAGTCCAGCCCCAAGAACCGCAGACGTTCCAGGGTCAATAGAAAGTCATGTGAGTACCGGGGGTTTCCAGGTCCAACTCACTGGGTGAGGGACGGTGAGGAGGGTGACCTTCTGAACGACCTCAATGTTATCAAGCAACAGCTGCCGTGTGTCCAAAACAGCTGATTATCGGTTCAGATTCATATATTGCACACACCCACAGACACACGATTACACACAAACACACGCCGACTGGTCAATGTTCCATTTTCTGTGATGAAATATGAATCAAAAGTGCTCTGCCACCCCAGTTTCATTCAAAATAAAGCAGTGGTGTGGGACCAGTCAGGAAGCCCAAGGTCAGCGAGGCCTCGGTGGGAGACTGTGATGGGTTGATACATTCACTGTTGTGGGTGGGGGTTCAGTCTAACATGTTCCTATTATGAAGGGTAGAGACTTTCTCTGGTGATGTAGTTATTACATTTACAATATGTCTGTGTGTGTGTGTCTCAGTGAGGAGGACTCTGAAGAGTGGTCTTAGTCTGGAAGTGGTTCAGGCTCTGGGACTCAACAACAAGACGGAAGACAGAATTTGACTGGACGGCGCTGGCGGCTGGTGAAAAACTTCTTGGTGGGGTTGATCTTCTGATAGATTTCACTGCCTCCTCCAGTAGAAGCATTCGAATCAACAGTTGGAAAATGACTTCAATTCCACAATTTCATAATCATTATGTCCCCGCGTTGATGGTTCAAAATGTCACACAGTTGATGATCTTAGTTGAAATTGACGGGTTTTTTTTATCTACCTCTTCATCGTGCCTTCTGACCGCGTTGCGGTTCCCTTCCTCTAGATGGGCCATCATGCTGATCTTTCTGAGCACAGAATTCTATCAATAGACTAAATGATGCCAGTCTGGCGGCACGGTGGTGTGGTGGTTAGCACTGTTGCCTCACAGCAAGAAGGCCCCGGGTTCGATCCCCGGTTGGGACTGAGCCTAGGGACTTTCTGTGTGGAGTTTGCATGTTCTCCCTGTGCCTGCGTGGGTTCTCTCCGGTACTCCGGCTTCCTCCCACAGTCCAAAGACATGCATGATTGGGGATTAGGCTAATTGGAAACTCTAAATTGCCCGTAGGTGTGAGTGTGAGAGAGAATGGTTGTTTGTCTATATGTGTTAGCCCTGCGATTGACTGGCGTCCAGTCCAGGGTGTACCCTGCCTCCGCCCATTGAGCTGGGATAGGCTCCAGTCCCCCCCGCGACCCTCAGTGGAGGAACAAGCGGTAGAAAGTGAGTGAATGAGTGATTCCAGTCTGTCTTGTCAGTGGAAATTCACCATTAAATGAGTCACTTGGTGGGAATGATGTTTATATAGTTTAGATTTAATGTAGGTACATACTATTAAGTGAAAATGGCGTTGATAATAACATTATGTAAAAAGAAAATTATATATATATATATTCTAGATTTCCCCTCCTTCACATCTGGGAGGGCGGAGCTCCAGCGCCCCCTATGGGCCAGCGGCCTCCGGAGGACGGTCTCTAAGAAGTCCAGACCTGGAGACTCCTGGAGACGGGAGCAGAGAGGAGGAGCTACTGAGACTTGTCTGCTTTCCAGTCTTGCAAACACAGGAAAATAATTCAATGTTTTATTATTCTCCTGATGGCAAAATTTGTTTGAATCAGGCTGTCATTCAAGTCATGTGATATTAAAGTTTTCTGTTCTATGTGTGTCCAGAATGTGACATGTATGTGCCAAGTATGTGTGTAATTCTGGGAAACTTGTTTCAGATATTTTTAATTTAAAGACAACCAATAAAGATTTTTTTTTAAATTCCAAAGCCTTCCCATTGATTTTATTATTAAGCTAAACAAAGTACTAGAAGAAATTCAATTTAGCATTATTTATACAGTGACTCTGGACAGAAAGCCAAGAAAACTCCCGTTAGCAGGTAGAAACCCTCAGCTGGACCCGGCTCCCATGGAGGGGGGGCACCTGCTGACGGACAGAGATGGAGCAGAGCGAAGGAAAAGGAGAAAGAACTGACACTATGAAAGACTTTGAGTGCCCCTGTAAATATGTGAGACCTCTTGTTGGAGGTCAGGTGAAGGTTCTCTGGTCCCATCACAGTGACCCGTGTGTGCGTGTGTGTGTGTGTGTGTGTGTGTGTGTTTTGATGATTCCAGTCCAGTGCCGCCAGCTGGCGTGTGTGGAGCGGTTCAGACGAATTAATTAGATTTTAGTATTTAAAAAAAAAAAAAAAAAAACCTTCTCTGGGCAACAGATGCTCCTGAACCACATTCGGAATGTGACTGGCTGCAGCGTCGGGGGGGGACAAAGGTCAACGATGGGATGTTTCAGCGGTCACGTGAGCAGCCCCGGCGTCCCCTCCTCCGTGTCCTCTCCGTCTGGAGGTCCACCTATAAAGCCCTGCAGGCGGATGTGGCGCCGCTGTCTGCGGGCGAAGATGCGGCCGCTCGGTGTGACGCTGCTGCTGCTCCTGCTGACGGTGTCCGCGGCGGACCTGTCCGGACCCGGCGCCGGGACGGCTGCTCCACAGCCTCCCGAGTTCGGCTTGTCGCCCTCCACGTCGCCTCGCTTCCCCCTCCAGGTGCTGCAGACAGAACACCCGGGTGCCGGCGTCGCTTTGGCCCGGTCCGCCGCGGAGGACCCGGCTCGACCCACGGCAGGAGAAGATGAGGCGGAACCGCAGCATCATCATCACGGCGGCGGGTACCGGGTGGTCCAGTGGGAGTGGAGCTACGTCCAGACGCCCTACATCATCGCTATCTGGCTCCTGGTGGCCAGCTTCGCCAAAATCTGTAAGTTTGGACTCAGTTTGTTGGTTTGTTTGGGAGTTAGAAGGCGCCTGGTTCTGTGGTGGTAGCACCAGTACCAATACCAGTACCAGTACCATAACACAGGACAGGTGTCCGTCACCTGTTGGTTCATGTGTTGTTTCATATTTTACTGTAATCTTTAAAATATCATCATCATTTATTCATTTTAATAACAAATAAACAATGTAACAAGTTACTGTAGATGTAACCTAATTCTCCCACACAAAAATATCTGATAATATAATACAATATAATATAATATAATATAATATAATATAATATAATATAATATAATATAATATAATATAAAATAACAGAGACTGGAGCCAGGTCCATGTTTAGGACCAGAACTCGTCCCAGAGATCACAGAACATGAAACATGACCTGATCTTTCTGATCACAGCACAGGTTTCTTTCCCATAATGCTTCACTGCTGCTGAGCAGGAAGCTACACAGGTTTTTACTTCCCAGACCCTCACCCTCAATCACACCTTTGAAGTTCTGAGGACGTGACAAAATGGTCTCATTAAAAAAAAAAAGCAAAGAAAGAGGTTTCACAACAAAACCAGATCCAGACCTGGCAGGATGTGCCGTCAGCGCCGCCAGGCAGCTCTTATTTCAGCCGGACCGCTTGTTTTGAACTGTTGAATTGTCTTTATCAGATTTCTAAGCAGCTTAAACATTGATGCCCAATGTTTCTCTGTAAGATGAGCTAACAGCAGTGTCACCATCTGAACACACCCCTGTGTGTACCTAACATACATACCTGTATGTGTTCTCTCTTGAAGCTAGCATGCTAGGCTAGTAATTAAACAAGTGAAAATGGACATGTGATGGTTGTCATCCTGGTTGTTCTTTGTCCCCACAGTGTTCCACTTCTCTCAGCGATTCACCACGGTGGTTCCTGAAAGCTGCGTGCTGATTTTGCTGGGTCTGGCCCTGGGTGGCATCGTCCTCATAGCCAATAAGAAGCAGCTGTACCAGCTGGACCCGGCCCTCTTCTTCCTCTTCCTGCTGCCGACCATCGTGGGTGATGCTGGATATTTCATGCCAGCTCGCCTCTTCTTTGACAACCTGGGAGCCATCCTGATGTACGCGGTGGTTGGAACACTGTGGAACGCCTTCTGCACCGGCTTCTGCCTGTACGCCGCCAAACTGCTTGGGGTCATAGGTCAGCAAGCAGTTGCATACCAAACTTTTCATTATTGGACTCGTTTAGTTGTTGACCACTTTTAGTTATTGACGCTGAATCAAAGCAGAACCCGAGCCACAGGGGGCATGATTTAGAACAGAACGTGACTGAAACTCTTTTCACAAAAATCTGAGAAGGAGACACATTTGGAAATCATTTTTGAAGACACTTCAAAGTAGAAAGTCCCTTTCATTTTTACTTTGACGCGTCCTCAGAATGTCAGTGCACTTCCTGTTTGTACTCCTATCATGTCCAGCACCAGAAATCTGTTTTTTTTTAATGCATGTGTGCGTGTGCACAGATGAGCGCGTCCAGGCAGACCTGATGGACTTCCTGTTGTTTGGCGCCTTGATCTCGGCCGTGGACCCGGTGGCAGTTCTGGCTGTATTTGAGGAAGTCCACATCAATGACACGCTATTTATCATTGTGTTTGGAGAGTCGCTGGTCAACGACGCCGTCACTGTGGTGAGCCACGCAGTCAACACGCACGTCGCCGTGGTAACCAGCTGTATCGTGTCGCACTACTGCCGAGTGTGTGGAGTTTAAGAAAGACGAGATTAATCTTTCATGAGCAGATTAACCCTGCAGGGTTCTAATCCTCTGCAGCACTCAGAATATGAGCTAATCCACTAAAGTGTGGGAATGCTGCAGCTCTGACCTGCAGTTCCCCTGAGATCCAGAGATGGAGGCTCAGATGTCGACCCACTTACGCCACCAAGGGCCACGGCATGTTTCCCGGGACTCTTTTGTTCAGAAAGATTCTGTCCATTGGTTTTGCCAGCATTTCTGAGCTCAGTTTCCATGTTTATTTAGCCACTTTCTTTAAGCTCCACACTCAGCACCCCATCAGGCTAATGACCTTGTCACTTCCTGTCAGAGGTCAGACAACCTTGCTAAGGTTAGCGTCAGCAGGTGCTCTGTTCTGCAGAGTCATCCATTAAGAAGTCTGATTTTAACAATGTTGCGTCACTTCCGCTGATTTTTTCTGTCCCTTCTTCTTACACCGACACACTGTCATAAACAGAACAATTACGTCTGTCCTTCTGTGTTCACCAGGTTTTATATAAAGTCTACATCTCCTTTGTGGAAGTTGGTCCCGGAAATGTTCAGACTACAGATTATTTTAAGGGAGTCGGTAAGTCAACGGGAGCAACAGCAGAATGTTCTCACCAGGACCAGTTTTGGGATCTGCACCAAACTTTGTACACCGGCATGGAGACACCCTTACTGACTTGACTCCTCCTCCTCCTCCGCAGCCTCCTTCCTTATCGTCAGTATCGGGGGGACTCTGGTTGGTCTCGTCTTTGCTGTCCTCCTTGGCTTCATCACTCGTTTCACCAAAAAGGTCCGCATCATTGAGCCTCTCTTTATCTTCCTGTTGGTTTACCTTGCCTACCTGACAGCGGAACTTTTCTCATTGTCCGCCATTCTGTCGTAAGTTTGCACCACCAGCAGCACTGGTCTGACCCGTACTGGTACTCAGCTTCTGTGACTTGTTGTCACGGTTGCTTCATGCTACCTTGTAAGATGAAATTGATGTGGGTTTTAATGTTCTCACTCAGGATGACATTCTGTGGGATTGGTGCAAATAAATATGTGGAGGCCAACATTTCCCAGAAGTCTCGGACTACAGTCAAGTATACAATGAAGACTCTGGCCAGCATTGCTGAGACCATTATCTTCATCTTCTTGGGGATCTCAGCAGTGGACAAGTCCAAGTGGGCCTGGGACACGGGCCTGGTGTCCTGCACCCTCGTCTTTATCTTCATCTTCAGAGCAGTTGGTGAGTCACCGTCCCTCAGTCCCAAAAAGATGACTGTCGTCACGCATGCTCAGATTTGTGTTCTGGGAAAAATATCATCATGTTACAATTTTGACAATGTTCGTAGTTTCTATAAATGAAGATTTTGAGGAAAATCTAAAATTAAAAGAAATATGTGTGTCTCCTGGAATGTTGAGGAGGACACATCTCAGCACGCTGTCTCTACTCTGTTCCTGCACTGCAGGTGTGATTGGACAGACCTGGGTTCTGAACCGTTTCCGCCTCATCCCGTTAGACAAGATTGACCAGGTGGTAATGTCATATGGTGGCCTGCGGGGGGCAGTAGCCTTCGCACTGGTGGTGCTATTGGATGGCACTCAAGTGAAAGCCAAGGATTACTTTGTTGCCACAACGATTGTGGTTGTCTTCTTCACCGTCATGTTTCAGGTAGGGGAAAAAAATCCCCAGCCATCACACTTTCTGTCCCCATCATGATCATTAACCACGACCATGTGACATCGTAGGGCCTGACCATCAAACCACTGGTTAAATGGCTCAAGGTTCCTCGTTCTACCAGCAGGAAGCCTACAATCAATGAAGAGATCCACGAGAGGGTCAGATCCCTTCCTCCGTGTTCATTTTAACACTGAAACTGTAGAACACACACACACACACACACACACACACACACACACACACACACACACACACACACGTAAAAGGTGCCATAGCTTTACAGGACTGCTAAATTAGCATTTGCACTTAAACACAGTTAGCTCAGTAATATGTACAACTGTGCAACAACATTAATGTGGGTTTCTGTTTGCGTACTTGTGCGCGTGCATGCATGTGTGCTTGTGTGTTTCTTTTCAGGCCTTTGACCACATCCTGACAGCAGTGGAGGACGTCGCAGGGCTGCAGGGGTACCACCACTGGAGAGACAAGTGAGTCATCAGGTTGACGTCTCAGTGACATCAAGTAACGTACAGAACTGTCACGTGCAGTCCAGATCCCTCATACTGTTGTAGTTACAGAAATCTGTCAGTAGGAGGAGGCAGTGCCTCACCAAAGTCAGGATCACCTTCATTCTTGGCTTAGAGCAGAAGAATCTTATTGGTTGGTTGTGAAATTAGTGCCAAATCACAAAACATCATTGACCTCAGAGGGTTCTAAGGGCCGGATAATGTCTTGGTGAAAGAAGAACCCTGAGGGAGAGCCATAGAGGAGAGATCCCTCTTCCTGGGATGGACAACAGATGCCATATGATAATGATAATGAAGACCAGGCTGATTGTCCATCTTTCTCTGTCTCTCTGTGTCCTCCTGCTTTTCTGTTTTCTTGTGTGTCTGGTCTGTCTCTCTGTCTGTCTCTCTCTTCTCCTGTCTGTCTGTTTGTATTACTGTGTCTTTCTGTCCTTCTGTCTGTCAGGTGGGAACAGTTTGATAAGAATTACCTCAGTAAGCTGCTGCTCAGGAAGTCCGTTTACAGGAAGAGTGAATTGTGGGAGGCGTATCAGAAGATCAACATCAGGGACGCCATCAGTGTCATCGACCAGGTAAAGGGGATGGAGCAGTCCTCACTTTGAGGGTGGGTGTCTTGGTGAGTCCTCACGAGAACAAGTGTGTGCATGCAGGGCGGGAACGTGCTGACCTCTGCCAGGTTGTCTCTGCCCTCCATGGCCAGCAGAACATCGTTTACCAACGTCACCAACTACCTGTGAGTCACACGACCATAACCTGTTACTGCATTTCTGCTTTGTCATTCGTACAAAGTTGATGCCAAACAGAAACAACAAACGTTGATTGTTTCCACGTCTGGTGAAATGCCACCTTCAGAGTTTTGTTTCTCCGGTGTGTTTGAGGTGCACAATAGCATCGAAGTTAGCGCGACGCTCACTGTGTTGCAGGCGTGAGAATGGCAGTGGTGTGTGTCTGGACCTTCAGGTGATTGATAACATCCCTGGAGCCAAAGTAGAAGAAGACATGGAGACCCACCATTTCCTGACAGAGAACCTGTACAAGCCCAGGAGACAGGTGACCCATGTATACGTGCACATACAGTACATGTGTACCATTGTCTTAATATTGGGGCTTTATACGTTTATCCAGCCGCTATACTAGAGCTTGAAGATCCAATTAGCACATGTAGCATTGAGAAGCTACTCCAAGCTCGTAGTATCTCAGAAAAAGTGGCACTCCTTCCTGCGGGGATAATCAGCTGTAATCCTTAATGTTGCTGTGTTCTTGTCTTGTCCGGTAATGTACAGTATCAGTGGCAGTACAGTCGTCATTTCATGCCCGGGGGGCTGACAGAACGCCAAGACCGTCAGGATCGAGAGGTGTTTCAGCGGAACATGAAGAGCCGAATGGAGACGTTCAAATCCAGCCGTCATAAACGCCATAAGAAAGAGCGCAGCCTGAAGAAGGTGAACAAACATGACAGTGGCACACGCACTTCAAACACACACACACTTGCAAACACACTCAGGGCAGAGGAAACACTACACCTTTACAATTGCTGCTTGTTGTAAGGGGACACTGTTTATCCTTTATGTACTTCCTGTTTCCTCTCACAGCGGCGTGGGTCTGACAGCAAAGACGATGGAGATGACAAACCACGACGAAACGTCAGCTGGCACGATAAAAGTGAGTATTCGTCACACTCTTCAAATTCTTCCCATTCGTGGATAAAACACTGCCAAACACACAAGGCGAAATTGTGTGTGGGCAGTTTGGCTCATGAAAATGGTTAAAAACAAGCTGTATGCCTACATTACCCATAATCCCAGAGTGTTTGAGTCTAAATCTCTTGCCCACTAATCATAGATTAAAGGTATTTATTACGGCACGTGTTCATCTGGGCTTAACACCGTGCTTAGTCAACTCACAAGCTAACACACACTTGATATTCTACCAATCAAATTAGCTCAGGTTTGGTTTGCTATTGATTGTGGTTCATGTAAATCCGCCGTGTTCAGATTCTGTGGGGGTGCCTATGGAATCTGAGGAGGAGAAACAGGGTACACCAGGCCCTGAGAAGGAAGAAGATGTTGGGATCGTCTTTGTCGCTCGTAAAGTCGAGACGCCGAAACAGCGACCAAAGTCAGGTGAGAGCTCATGAAAAAGAACATGGAAGCAGTACTTGAAGAAGACCCCTATGAGCCTGTCTCCTCCATTAGGTCCAGCAATTCTGAATGAGAGTGCAAGACCAGATCCTGCCCCCCTCTCACCCCCCACTTCAGACTGCCACCTCCCATGGAAGGCTGGCATGGGTTCTCCTCCCCCCTGTGTCTCTGTGGAAGCTATTAAAATAATCCCTGTTGACCTGCAGAGAGCCTGGAACCAGAGCATTTCTTCTCTAGAAAGCATCTCCTCCCCTCCTGCCCCCCCTGCCCCTCCAGAGCCTGTCCACCCCCGTGTTGGTGCCTTGTCTAAACCTGGTGGAGTTCGACCTGCCTCCTACACACCTACGAGTAGCACCTCCTTCACTGGAGCTCTGGGGTCACAAGACACCTCCAGGTTTCCAGAGAAGACGACAAAGAGGACGGAGGAAAAGGAGGAGGAGGAGGAGGAAGAGGATGTGAAAGCACAAGAGGTGCAGCCGCTTATGCCACCTGGATCTGTGGCTCCGCCCCCACTACCCATTTCCGCTCCAAACTCAGGGAGACTGAGAAACCCGCGTGTCTACGTGAGGAGCCTGGTGACAGCACCACCTCCTGAGCATCACAGCCGGGGCCCCACTCACTTGTAAAAACAGAGGTACCGATGAGCATAGAGAAGAAGAAGCTGCTCCACACAAGCACACATATACACACACTCTAACTGCTGCTGTTTTCCTCGTTAGCATCATTAGCTCTGTTAGCTACCTTCTTGTCGTTGGCTTGACATTTATTTTTTGAAAAATGCGAAGATATATTCAATAATTTCATGGAACAGGACACAATGACATCATCTGCACGGATCACATCATTCCTGTTAGTAAAGACATGTTCATTAGCATCTGAAGATGGAAGATTTGAACCATCTGCTACAACTGTTTATTTTTATCTTATTTGTGCTCACAAATATGAGGACATCAAACATTCCAGGTCTGTTCCCCTTTAGTTTGAATTCCAACTGTTATGATGAAACAGAGAACTGCTTTTCAGTTTTCCACATTTCAGTTTATGAGCTATCATAACGTGAAAAATATGAGATCTTTTTTGTAATCCGTAATCTCCTACCTTTTGTCCATTACCTACATTTTTAACTTCTACCACTTTGGGTTGTCCCTTTTAGGGGTCGCCACAGCCAGTCAGCTGTTTCGGTGTAACACTGGTGGACTGGTGCGACGAGGCAGCTTCGTTGTCTCTTCTGGCCTCTCCTTCTTACTTTGGTTTGACCTAATGATCTTATGTCTCTTCACATTGGTTCCTCCTGAAACTGAATATTGGGAAGAGACTCCTCCTGAACATTAAGGGTGTAGCACTGATCTCTTATATTATTAGTTATAAACAATGACCTCATCATGGTTGATCTTTACCTAGATCTCACGCTGATACTGCCAGGAATGGTGACATCTCCACCTGCCTTAGTGCTCACACACGTTTCTTGCGTCAGAGCTGCCACATTCTGAATCCAGTCCAGAAACCCACCAATCATATTTTTACATTATAGAACAGTGAAAAGGGTGCACACGTGAGCTCAGATGTTGTGGTGTGACATACGTTCAGTAGATCCTGTATCCTAAATGTTGCTGCTGCAGACAGTCGGTTGAATGTCGTCTTTCTTGCACTTTCACTGCGCTGCCGTGAATTTGTGTCGGGGGGGTGGGTGGGAAAGGCCTTTATTCTGTAAATATACTTGAAGTGGACAACAGCTTGAGCACATACTCCGAATGTCTCTGCCGCCTGCCTGTAATCAATCATTATTTATCAGGAGCGAGCACATGTTTCATCTGTACACCAGGTCAGTGAAATCCGTATTTGAGCCAAACATCTACTGTCCTGGATTTGTCACCTTTAAGTGTTGTAGACTCATAATTAGTTTCCCTGCTCTTCATTACAACTCATGTTCTACCACTTTGTTCCATGTGTAAGTGCTGATGTGTTCTGGTGTTTGAAGATTCCTATTGTGGCAATAAAGTCTGCTTTTGTCTCCTGGCAACAGTTGGATTAACACCGCTTTCTGTGTGTCTGAGACAGTCTGCAGCGATTAAACACAACACTGGTATTTCGCACTGTTTACTGTGTTGTTACTGCAGGTTGTGGGTTGAAAACCCAAACTCAGCAGATGGAACCTGAGGCGAAGACTTTTGCACCACTTCCTCACCTTCATTAGTTATTGATCAAAATAATCAAACATGGCGAGGTTTCACATTCAAAACGCACAATAATTGAATAGGTTTTTGGATTAAAAGAGTGAAATCGAAAATAACAATTATATAGATTTGCTGTGATATCACAAAGTCATTTCAAGCACAAGCGCATCACTTTTCGGTAAGTCACTGATTATTTTCCCCCTCTCTGAACGATTACATTTCGAACCTGCAAAAAGATATAAAACACTCCAAAGTTCGTTACAATACGAATACGTGGCCCATTTGAAGGGGGAGACTGTAAATGTGGAAATATTTGGAAGACGGAGGTAAATTAAAATCGCGACGGTGCTAACACCGTTAGCTTGGCTAACGCTAACCGCTAAGGAGACCAGTTGCAAAAATGGGAGACATTGGGACGCATTTGTCCTTAAAGTGCCAACGAGTGAACATATTAGTACTTATGTAACATTATTTTCTGATTCATGTTTTATAAAAACGTCGTTATTACGGCGGTGTTATCTGAGCTAACGTGTTTAGAAGCTAAATATCCCTTAGTCCCGTTTCATATGTCAAATTGTGCCCGGAAGAATATATAACGGGAATGAGTCTTGCATACATTTTTCATTCATAAAATTTCCCTCTGCTCATTTAAGTTCTGTCTCAGCCAACTTTAATTGCCTTTCTAATGAATGTTTCAGAACCAGGGCATCGTTACTGGTGGCGCGGACAGCGAAGCTCCCATGTTTTTGGCATATTTTTTATATGTTTCATTTTGAGCTTCAGAGTTAGCAGCGTTTGACCTTGACCTACTCTGGACCAGATCACGTGTTCTCATGGGCAACCGAGATATACAGGTGCATCTAAATGGAGAAATATTTGCCCACTGGAAGGTGCATCATGTGCAGCAGCCAATACTTGATTGGGGCTCCTTTTGCATTAATTAGTGCAGTAATACAGTGGGTCATGAAGGAGATCAGCCTGTGGCCGTGCACTGGAAGCCCAGGTTGCTCCGATCGTGACCTTCACCTCTTCTGCATAGCATCTTTATAAAGCTGGTCAGCGAAAGGAAGCATGAAGTGCTCCATCATCTCCAGAGTGGGACACCATGAATCTACAATACTGACCTTTTTATAAATGAGCGGTTTTGGACTGGAAGTTGTACTTCTGCTCTGGAGACTCGTTCACCTGTAGCTGCAACTTAGGTCACGTGGAACTGACCGGACTTTCTTTCCATGTGACATCTCTGTATCCCACAGCTTCTGTAGACGGTGCAGTAAATTAAGCCAGGATTTCTAAACGCACGTGTAGATGCAACAGGCGGAGATTTCACCGTCAGAAGATAGAGAAGATGCCAGGTCAGCTGGCAGCGAACAAAAGTGGAGAAAATGGTATTCAGCAGAGAATTCCAAGATGTGAACCACCTGAGAGTAGCAAAGACCTGAACTGTACGTGTGAGATCCAGTGCACATTTCTGCATATGTCTGGCGTATTTTAGAGTTTAGCGAAGCAGGTGGGAGAGAAGAGGTTAGAGCCATTTGGTTGTTTACCTGCTTGTAATTTCTCTTCCATTTATTTTACACTAAATATTGAAGCTCTCTATTTGAAAATGTCACTGCAATTGTTTTATTTTTTCCCGAATTAGCAGATTTGAAGTGACCACACGTTGACTTGAACGAGGGCCCTTCGTGTAAGACAACATCTATTCTGGGAGGGCTTACTGGGAGCCCAGCTCATTGTTCCATGAACTGGAAAAGCTGCTGGCATTCCTGTGCGATGAGCTGCCCTCCGCAGTACTTTTCCATCCACGTCTTTGTAGAAACGTCACACAGCACCTCCAATGAGCCGCAGCAAACAGGAGCTTTTGCTGTGCTTGTTGCACTGAACAAACCAGAGGGATGCTGGGATACCGTCTGGCATCACTCTAACCTTCTCGCCGCCTCTCCAGCTCTAATCAGTTTCCCTTTTTGTCCCCCTAAACCCTGAGATATCACTCATGCATAGCTGCTACCAAAAGTCATTTTCAAATGTGCATTACTGATAATACATACCTGCTTCTGTAGTGATTGTGATTGGACTGCGGTAGCACAATATGGCTCCCCCATGAAGAGAGCGTTCAGCTTGGGTAGCCACCAGATTTAAAGGAAACGTTGGGTTCACGGACTGTGACCATTGGTCCCTTTGTCTGTCAAGATATTGAAGATATTGATTGAATCTACATTTCTTATCTTTGTGGTTACAGCACAAGAAAAGAAAATTAACCTGATGCTGGCTATGGATCATAGTCTTTCAAGTTGAATTTCCACATGCAGGTGATGATTTCAACAATATTTTGGGATGCTCTGCAGACAAAATGCCACTTTCTTAACAAAATTGAGCTGACTCATATCAAATACACCTCTGAGAAAGGTTTGATCTTGCTTAGCTGATATATGGAGAGATAAGCACCCTAATAGTAGACTATGCATCTGGAGTAATAAATCTAGTGCTAGACAGTCTTGTTTGGACTATTGGCTACTTTATGGCAATTTAGACAAAAATAATATTGATGTTCACATCTGCCCAAGGTTGCTGTTATCAGGTTTGATTACCTCTTTAATCTTGATAAACATCACTCCACCAACAATATCATCAGTATGATAAATATTAATGGAGTCATTACTTACGACCAGCGTAACACATCATACTTTTTAAATAGTTTTTGTAAAGACCTGAAGCAGGTAGGGTATTCTGTTACAGGCCTAAGTCTCCTCCAGAAAGCCATAAATCAGCTGTTCTCTAGAATAAGTCTGCAGGGGCAGATGAACTGACAGCTGAATTTCATCTATCTTCATAGAGGAAACACAATCAGGCTCTATATATCCATTCATTTCACAATCCATTAAGAAATTTAGCTTTGGTAACTACTTTTTCTCTGCAATCAAAAAACAAAAAAGAACTAGCTCAATTAAACTAATGGGGGGGCATGTCACCAACCAAAGCTGACCCACCACTAAGAACAGGAATCGTTGGCTTTTTTGAGCATTTAAAACCAGTGCAGTCATTTGAAAATGCAATAAGTGATAGTGGAAAATTTTGGTGTTTGGCTGGACCCTTTAACACTAAGCTTAACTGTGCTAACGTTAGCAGCCTGGCTTCATACAGAAAACATAATTCCATTCACTTTGCTGGCCAGTCTCTCTGCCTTCTTTCATGCCTGTTTTTACTTCCACCCCAGGTGTTACTGTCCATACCACTGTTGGTGTCCACGGCTGCTTTACTAGTGCCACAGCATTATCGTAGAGCTGTTAAAGTCGTAGTTTAAGGTATGGTTGAATTTCCCACTTGATGCCACTTTCAGTGTTATACAGTGTCCTACAGAGACATTTGTCATCGACTCGACTGGTGTTCAAGTGCCAAAATGGTGCCATCTTGGTCTGTCAGCTGCTGTTGCAGTTGTTAATCATGTGATTTGCCAATGCTAAAAACCCTCAGTTTCCATGCTTGGTTTTAGAGTGTTTCCTAACTTAACCATATCTAATTTTAGAATTTGGAAGAGTCACATAAGGGACATAAGGGGAAGGTAGAGGTAACAAAGGTCAAACAAAGGCCATATGATGACTGGCATGGTAGGATGGACAGTAAGGAGGAGAGAAGTATTGAAGATGTCGATTAGGTAGATAGAGCCATGATCAGCAACGAGCCCCTACTTGTTGCTCTTGTGATGGACAGATGAGGTTCCTGAACCCAGAGGGATCCTTTATATTTTTTCCTTTTTCTCTATCAAAAACAATAAATTAGAACTTGTCCAATGTACCTTAAAATAAGAAAAAAAACCATGAATAATGCATTGACCAAAATTCTGCTTTATTGTAGTTCCATGTTTAAGTATTTATTACGCTAAATATTAAAGTAAATCACCAGCAGATGGAGACACTGAGGGTGGAGCCGCCCAGGGTTGACTGACAGCTGGTGGGCGGGGCCTAACGTGGGGAGATTCACTGTCATACCTGGCATGTGAAAGAGAGAGTAAGAGATAGAGGGAGAGAGACATTCTGAGACTGAGGGTGTCACAGAGACAGAAACCAATGCTACAGAGACGAGCGTCCACCTATGATGTCAATAAAGCTCTTCATATTCAAATTTGAGAAACAGACAGACCTGAAAATGGTGTCAAACTGGAATAAATATCCGCCACCCTGCTGCTGTAAATATGGTAAGAACACAAACACAAACGCCGGCGCACACACACAGAATGTGTCTAAGTAACGCGTGTGTGTTTGTCTGTGTGTGTGTGTGTGAGAGAGAGAGTGTGTTGAAGTCCAGTTTAGAGTGGGGGAGGGGCTGTAGGGGTGTCAGGTTTACATTCTTCAGCATGTCAGTACATCAACCTCCACTTTAATTGCTGTGTGTTTGTGTCCTGAATTTAAAATTGGCATTTTTCCTGGGACAAAGACAAAGATTTAGATCTGTGTTGGCGTTGGGGGTCCACCATCTGTGAGTGGTGCTCAGGCCGAAGGTGGCGGTGCCGACTGAGATGGAGCTGTGATTAGACCAAAGCATGTACGCGACCAATCAATGGGCAGGACTCATGTTTTACTGATGAGAGAAAGAAACTCAGGCATGTGTGTGTCTCTGAAGGGGAGGAAACTGAAATTAGTGCGTCAGGTCATTCACATGGAGACTCACCTGGAGCGGACGGCAACAGCAAATATTGATTGACTGATTGAGTGTAAAACGTGCCTCAGCTCTGTATTGACTACGCGTTTGAAAAGAACATCAATAACAGTTCAGTAGATGGTGAATTGCTCAATATTAAGATTAATCCTAAAGTTAGGTAAAGATGAAATAAACATGTGTTTTCCCATGGTTGAGATGTAAACTAAATAATGTGACTCAGCTGTTTATTGAGCCAAATTCAACATTAAATCATTGGTTGGTTGATTAATTGGATGATTGATTGAGAGGTCAACCAGCTTTATTTTAAAGTGGTTAGCACTGTGGCCTCACAGCAACAAGGTTCTAGGTTTGAATCCCTCCCATTTTTCTGGGTTCCCTGGCTTCCTCCCACAGGCCGACTTACATTTGGGGGAAATTGGTGACTTTAAACTGACCTCAGGTGTGAATGGTTGTTTGGTTGTGATGAGCTGGAGACTCTCCATGGTGACCTGCTTCTCAAACGAACCCCCCCGATAAAGCTATAATATGGCTGAATTATTGGATGGAAGGAAAAAACATCTCCAAGAGGCCTTGCCTCGTCATTTCCTTTTCCCTCATCATTTCCTTGGATCCATCTAAGAAAAATCCATCTATCATCTAAGAGAAATCTATTCCTGAGGGGTTGCTGAACAGCTAAATTAAATGGTGTCGTAAACGTGTACAAATGTCAACACAAACTGGATCTCACGTTTGCAGTTCAGTTTTCAGTTACTGCCTCAAGTCCTCAATAACCCTGAAACTAGTCTGGTTCTTGTCCATCTAATTCTCACAGCTTCAGTTGTTTTTCTATGATTTTCCAAATTCCAAAGCTTTAGTCTTGTTTCTCTGATTGGAGGAATAATCCACCTCTTTTATTTATAATACATATTCACAATACACAAACACTTTCTCACCCAAGAACTCCCAAACACACCACACATGACTCAGTTCTGCAGTACTGGTGCATCTTCAGGTCCAGAGTTTGGTGTGTTTGTAATTTTGCTGATTGGCTGTCTAGTGAATCTAAACAGTTTCAGCCCTCCTTTCCTTCCCCATTCCCCAGTTGAAACCCATTTCAGTATGTTAACCTGAATTTTTTTGACCTCTAAGAGGAAACTGTCCTGCATACAGGCATCAGTGTGTAACAACCTGCACACTGACGGCTAAATGCTCGAAGCGTAGCACCGTTTTGAGCTGAGATCTGAGACTGTGGTTGAAGTGGGACATGTTCAGACTGCTTTTCTGATACTGGGAGGCCACCATGTTTGGACTTGTTGAGGGGCTGCTGGGAGGTGGGGGTAAATCCTGCAGTGTGTGTGCAGGTATCTGCGCTTGTGCTGCTTAATCACAGCAGAGAGACAGACAAAGAATAGTGTTGTTTATCTTACCTGTAAAGGAGAAACAAGCAGGTTGACGCCCAGAAAACAACGGAATGAATGCAAAGAAAACTTGTTATGCTGGTTAAATTATATTTATGTTCTCCAGTTACAATTCCCTTAAAATGTGTCCAGAACTCCATTTAGTAAATAGCAGCAGGCTCACAGTGACCACCTTTGTGCAGCAGATGTGTATCAGGGAATTGCAGCCTAAAATCACCTGTATCTGGGGCTCCAGTCTGGTTCATCAGTGTCCCTACAACTGAAAGTATATGTCAGGAGATCCCAAATCACACTGTTCAGTTAGATCCATCACTAAACGAAGGAGGATGGCCAGTCCTGACAGACTGATTTACCATCCAAGAAGAAGACTGAAGGAGGCCTTCAAGACTGAAATGTTTGCTCTTGTCCTCAGAAATCTTACAAGATCAGCAGTCAGCTCCTCAGTGATGAAGACTCAAAGCCAGTTCAGTGCTTTTCTCATGTGGTTCTGACTGAAATTGCTAGATTCTTACTACTCTTCTCTGCTGCCGGCCTGTCGGGGTAACTTCCTGCCATTGTCATTCATGTGGCAAGCATCTTACCCTGGAAAGAGGAGAGACCCTGGTTTATGTTGATCTAATCTAAAGAACAGCTGGTTTGGCCGTCACAGTTAGGAGTCAGGGAGGTCAGAGGTTAGGTCTCCCGTTAAGTGCTCCCCAGAGACACTGTGACTGCTTAGTTAAGAGGTCTGTACCTGTGGGTGTAGCTTGGTTTGAATCTGAAAAGGCTGAGCGTGTTGATCACGTCAGGCTACTGGCTCCTGTCCCAGTCCAAGCCCAGCTAGTACTGGTTTGTCTGTCAGCTGTGCCTCACGCATGAATCACGACAGTTAAGGGAGGTGGAGTCTCTATCCAAACTGGCGGAACCAGGTTGATGCTAACAGTTCATATTTTTTCTCTTAACAGTCCGGAATGCCAGTATGCCACCTGCAACCTCTTGTATCACTGACATGATTTAATATGTGAGCGCAACGGTGTGAAAGCTACTAGTGAATTTACATTAAGCCGCAGCCGCTTTGATGGCTTTCACTTTGAGTGTGTTGTGGTTTTTGGCGCCAGAGAGGCAGCTGATTTACAGTCGGTCTAGTGTGTACACCGGAGTTCAGGGAAGAATGGTTAGATGGGGAGCAGCAACTCTAATAACCAGTCATTGCAAGTATGGTATGCAGAAGAGCATCTGTTAATACACAGCACATGGAACCTGCTGTCAGGTGGGTGATTAGGGGTTTGTTTGGGATGCTTAGGGTGTGTGCTCTCCCTTGTGACCCTGTTGGGAGGTGTCTTCATTAAACCTGAGTGTTTATAAGCGAAGTCACTGACATCAAGCGGCGGCCTCTGACCCTCCTGAGGTGCAGGACAGATGAAGGAAACCTGCAGCGTCCTCTGTGCACAATCATATATTATTCAGCAGGGCCTCTTCAAACTGTCATGGGATCTTCACCCCAGTCCACTTTAATGGGCCTCCTCTTCATCCTCCTCAGAGCAAAGCTGAAGAATCTATGCATTTTTTAAAATAACTTAAAAAAACCACAAAAATTTTAAACGACATTGATTTTATTTATTATTATTATTATTATTATTATTATTATTATTATTATATAGGAACCTGTCAGAACAGAAACAAGAAATTCTATATTTAAAGTGAGGGAGAGTCCAAACCTCTGATATCAGATGGTCGTGAGTCTCCGAGCTGCTCCCCGTGGTGAGGAGGCAACTTTTAGTAGTTACCCTCAATAATCATAAAGATAATGTACGCTTTGCTTTGTTCTATTCCAGAAAATGTTTGATGGCTTAAACTCTGTGTTGTGACAGTGAATTAGATCGTACTTGAATGGAATTTAAACATTAGCATCCGTCTTTTATCACAGCACCAATGTAAACACATCAAACCATCACCTGCGATATATGTCAGTTCCTCAGCTTTACTTTATAAAATCGTTTTTTTACTTTTATTTCCTTTTTTGCCTCATCACAAATGTCTCTGGTTGATACTGCAGCAGCAGGTGTGTGTGTGCGCGCTCGTGTGTGTCACAAGTAGAATACAAATTTCATCTGCAAAGTGAGGACATTTTTTTTTAAGGGAAGAATATGGCCGTGTCCTCAGACCTTCAAATGTGTGTTTCAGGATTCCAAGAGGATGGGAAGGTTTCGATTAGGATTGAGTTAGTTTAAGGTACTAGTTAGGATTAGGGTTTAGTTAGGGTGAGGGGCTGGTTTGTGTTTGTGTCCTTGTGCTTGCTACACATAGAGCACCAAAATACTTATTATAATCGCAAAGCGAGGACCTTTTTGGAAAGTGAGGACATTTTGGCTGTTCCTCACAACTTCAAAGGACTGTTGTCTATGATCGTTAATACTTGGCTTTTAGGATGATGTTAGAATTATGTTAGGGTTGGGGTTAGGAGGTTAGTTGGGATGGTTTGGGGGTAACGAGCTGGGTAATGCATTACGTCTATTAAAGTCCTCACAAAGATTGAAGTACAAGAGTGTGTGTGCGTGTTGATGTTAGCAGCTCCATATGTGATCTCACCATCCACTGCAGCTCAGTGCCATCTGATATCCTGCTGCTAATATTAGCTTCAGGACCACATTTGGCTGCCAGTTGTTGGAAGTGAGCCGTGCTGGACTGAGTCACATCCAGAACATTCAGCACAGACTGAAGGAGAAACATTTGAGAACACGCCAGTTCATGTCTTTCCCAAGAGAACATTCTTCATGTGTGCTCTCACAACTGCTTTTCTTCTTCATGAACATTTGATCCTCACCACCCTGACACTAATGTTACATTAACTGACATGTTCCTTTGTCTGTTCTTGCCCACTGACCCACAGAAAAATAAAAAAGTTACTAAATAAATCCTAAATAAGTTCTGAAATAAAACTGCAGGTGTGGAAAGGCACTCACCGCATACATTTTTCTCACTGTAGCTCCTTCAATCTGTAGTTTCTGTATTTCTGCTGGCAGATGAAGTGAAGATGTTGGAAAATTTGAGACATGACCTTGGTGACACCTATTCCAGCTGGTAAAGTCTTTAGCTTTTATCTAGGTACATTCTGTTATAATTGGTGCGTCTATACTGTCCTGTCAAAATTATCGACTGTGCTCTGTCAGGTCCTCAGGTTACCGAGGAAATGGTCCCAATTACTGCATATAGACATACACTGAATATATCAGCTATGTCTGTGTGCAGTTAAACCCCAAAGCTTCTTTTAACAGGAGGAATCAGGGGTGGGCCATAATCAGGACCAGGTTCATGTCAGGGGACCAGGTAGAGAAAGAGGATTAGAGGAGACTAAACTTTGTCAAAGAGGAAGGTTTTCGGCTACACCCTAAACCAGAGAGGGAGTCATTCCCTTGTACCTGGACAGGGAGCTGGTTCCACAGCAGGGGGGCTGATAGAGCTGGGCCACCCATTCTACTGTTCTGGGTTCTGGGAACCACCAGTAAACCAACACTGAGAGTGGCGCTTTCAGCTTCTCCAGATAGGACGGAGCTTGGCCTATGAGAGCCTCGTAGGTCAGGAGGATTCTAGAATGCTCCTAATATTTACACATTACACAAATGATTGATTTCATGAAGTTCTCTCAAGTAGAAAGAAAGAATATCCCGTAGGGTTGAGTACTTGAGTCAGAACCACCTTCTCAGGTTCCTGCACATTATAGCCTTTGGACATAACAGATGTGAGAGGAGAATGTAGAAATAAGAAGAAGCAGTGACTCAGGGGGTTATAAGGAGTGATTCAGAATTTGGAATGTAGTAAAGAGAATCTGAATCTCTACTAACCTCAACAGAACTGTTTTCAGTTATACATCAGAAATGCACAGTTATTATTTGGAAATAAAATAACAAAATTATTCCGGTACTAAGGCAGCAATATGACCCCAACAGGGTAAGAACATGTCACCATGTGAACTCTACCTCTCCACCCTCAGTCTTTCAATCGCCTGCACCTGTCTGTTCTTGCCTGCTGATCCATCAGTTTTTCAGGTGATTGTCACTCACCGGGCTGCCACTGGGTGACTCCCACTGATTCAGACAGAGAGTGTATTGTTCAGGTGTCAGGAGAGAACTATTACCAAACACTGTATATCCGACTACATTCGAATTCCTTTGTGCTGATCATTAGTCACATGATTAATGTACCAAAACATCAGGTTTGTTGCCAGGGTAAACACGCTAGCATGATATGTTCCATATCAACACACTGGCACATCTCAGTAAAGTAATATATCATCAAAAAGTCCTTTTAAATTGGGAAACTTTTTTCTTCTCTTAATTTTGATTATTATGGCTGATAGTCAACAAAAACCTGAAATTCAGTTGTCCCAGAACCAGAGCATTGAGACTCAGACTGATCTGGCCAGAAGTCAAGAGAAAATCTAAGGTGAAGAGGAAGATCAGAGACCCCAGAGTCAGACAGATGAAGGTCACTTTCAGAGCAACCTGGGCTTCCAGAACATCTCGACAGGGCCCCTGACTGATCACCTCCATGACAGGCTGCATTACTGCAGCCATTCATGCACGAGGAGCCACAACAACTTGGAGTGCTGTGTAAGCAAGCCAAAATTTCTGAGTTGAAGCCTTTTTTTCCCTTCTTTTCGGCAGTATTCTTGTTGCTGAACTTTGCTCTTTCACCAACTGTCAGTCATAATCATCAAATTGAAACAAATGAACCCTTTTAATATTCCTACCTACCTGTAACTGAGTGATGCCCTCTATTCTAATCACGGAAGAGATTATGTTATACAATATGAATGTGCATTTGCAGCTGTTCAGAAAATGTTCAAGTGGAAGCTTTAACATTAACCTTTGGCCTTTATTTATATTAACGCATTTAGAAGAAAAGGTCAACATACAGAATAAGAACCCCTAATAGTTTCATTGAATGACACAAAGCACAAGATCACCTTGTATAATCTGTCAAAATTACAGGTGTCTAAACTGTGCTGCTTGCTGCCGGAGAACTGTAACACCATAATTAGTGTTAATGGCCTTTCCACTCGCCTCCTGTGTTCCACCCTAGGTGCAGATCTGTGGTGTGGCGTTGCACTCTGAAGGTTGGCCTGTTTGCCTTCATGAGAAGGTAGTTGTTCAGCTCAGTCCTCTGGACCAGGAGCCTTTCCATCGATCAGACGTCTACCTGCCGGATTTTCCCTCAGTCACTCCTTCTCCTAAAGCAATCAGCACAACCTCCTGCTGGGCAGTTGCGAGCTCCAAGCCTCCTTTGCTGTTGTGCAGCATTTTATCCAATGGCCTTCATGTGGCCAAACAGAAGGAATCAGAGATAGCACTGTGCTTCCTCTTTAGCATGGCTTGGTTAGAATCTGTCAACAGGGAACAAGAGCGGCAAAAAGGACGCAGAGAGCGCTGCCTCCTCTCTGGTCATGGAGATGTATTCAGGGTCCCCTGGGAGGACCTGGTTTACCCACAATTTATCAGCCTGGCCCACGGCCCAAAAGACAAAAAGGACTCCTCTGGAAAAGACAGAGATGGCTTAATTAACACATCAGCTGTTCCCAACAGAGAATCAGATTCCTTCCATAATGATGTCAAATTGCTCCCATTTTCCAAGAAAAGTGACCAATCGCTAAAAAGCAATGAGGAAGAGAAGACTGAGGGTGAGTATGTGCCCTTGCCCAGTTTTTCACCACAGAAAGGTTCTTTAACCCAGTCCCTAAGCCTACAGGTCAAAGTCAGGACCAGCCCACATGCCCCTCAGAACACTGACGTACACATTAGTGGTGCCAGACACTCCTCGTGGTCCGGTTCTAAAATCAATTCACAAACCTCAGCTTCCCCTCCTGCTCATTCCGAAGTGCGGGGCGACAGCTGCTGTCAAGAGAAGTCCTGGATGTTTGCAAAAGAATCAGGAGGTAACGATTCAGACTGTAAAGAACAGCAAAAGAACGACATGATTGAAGAGCAAGTGCAGGAGCCGGTGGAAGAGAGGGACACAGCGGGAGAGCGGAACGAGTCGGATGGTGAAGAGACCGATGAAGATGAGCTAGCAGAGGTGGTGGAGATAGAAGAGGAGGTTCAGGTTATAATTCAGCCGAATCGAGACCGATTACAGGAAGATGAACTGATGATAGAAGACAAAAGGAAAGCAGAAAGTCAGGATGTTGACTCATGTGCCAACATGTGCAGTGATGGTTCTTTTTGTGAAAAGAATACAGACCAAACAGAGTCTGTAGACTCTTACTCTGAAAAGGAAAAGACTGTGCTGGGCCCTCCATCTCCCGGGACTAAAGAGGGGTTTAAGAGTCAACAGAAAGAGGAGCAGAATGGAGGTGTTGATGTAAAAGGAGCAACGGAGATTAACAGTGAAGGTACTTTTGTCCGTCCCACTCTTGTTTTCATGTCAATAAATGAAGCCTCCAAACTGTCACCGAGTCACCGATCTCATTTACCTGCCTACCACAGCTGCCAGTCTCCTTGCTGATCCCAGTCTAAAGGAACCAGAGGCTGCCCAGTGTACCCAGACTCGGCAAACCAGTTTGTACACCGTGCTGCTGAGGTCTGGAGCAGTGTGTCTACCAGGTAAGATGACACACTTCTGTTATCTGCTCTAGGTGTTTCGACGTTATTGATGTTTGGAGGATCCTCCTCAGGCAGCAGAGACAGAGGTGGTCGAGCACTCTTGACCATCTCAGCCAGGAGCAGCGTGTGGTCCGATCCAGACTGCGATGAAGCTGAGTTGTTGCGTCTTCTGCTGTACTATCGGTCCACCCTCAGGTAGTGATATCAGCTTATTACTCTGATCTGATCAAGAATTTTCATGCCATTTCATGCAGGTGTTGATTGGCGTGGCAGATAAACCCTCGAGTCTTTTGGCTGTGTGTTCATTCTTCCATCTCTCACATTCATTACTTGGCGTCACAGGGAGGAGGTGCAAGTGCTGGGCCTCACAGTGCTGGTCGATGCCCGTGGAACTACCCCTCTTCCCATCATATTCTCAGCACTCAGGTCCCTCCATGTAAGTTGGAGCCAGAAGCAGATGTGGGTTTGAAAGCAGATGGAATACAACTGATGTACCGAATAATCAAAGTCAATCTGCCACCGAGTTCATCCACGATAATGCACATTACTCTGTGTGTGTTTAACAGAAGACCACACCAGGCGCTGTTCACCGCGTGTTGCTGCTGGTCAACAAGGACCCATCTCTGCACGTAGAAAAACCTGGGGGCACACAGGTGAAACGTGGTCACATGATCATCCTCCATACAATAGTCCGATGACCCGTGTGTAGGAGTGATATAAGAGTCATTAAGCGTAGATTTCTCACAAGTCTTATTTTACTAGCAGGATTGTTCATATGTAGGTACAGACATGTAGTCCATTGACTTTGGAGGGACAGAGGTAGACCTATACATGTAGTTTGAGAGGAAATGAGGTTAGTTGTAGTAAAAGGAGAGGATGCAGAGGACACGATTCCATGGTATTAAAGTTCTCTTTAGCAGGGTTAGGGTCAGGAAATAGAAAGGAAATGGCTGGGCAGGTGGGTGTGGCCATGACCATAGGTGAGGTGCATTCAGCTCATCAGGTCAAAACCAGATAGAGACACCATAAAGAGGCAAAATGGCTCTTTACCATCTACCATTTAACATCTAACATCTCATAACATTGATGATAAATATTATCAATCTGATCCTACAGTTGATATGTCATGTTGCACACTGCTGACTGACTGTTTGTCTCTCTCTCTCTCTGTCTGTTTATCTCTGGCTGTCTCAGGTGGAGGTGCTGCATTCTCTCCAGTCTCTTCACACACGCGTGGATCTTCAGCAGGTTCCTGCCCACCTCGGAGGTTCTCTGACTTTCAGTCAGAACCACTGGTTGTACTTCCGACTGGTCAGCACACACAGAGACAGACACACCCACACACACACACACACACACACACACACACACACACACACACACATGCTGGTGTGCTCTCCTGTTGATCGGGTTGTGGTTCTGTGTTCCAGAGGGTGGAGCAGTTGAGCTCTCAATGTAAAAATGTCATCCAACTGCTTCAGGAGACCATCACCGTCCTGCAGGCCACACCTCTGCCAGCTGAAGCTCAGGTAACTTTGCAACAGGTAACACTGCAAAGACATCTACCGGACATTTCTGAAGTTCCTGGAACTTTTCCCAGGAAGCTGAGCTGTTGCTGGCAAAATACAAAATGGTGATGTGCAGCATCTTGGAGGACAGCCGATTGGTGCAGCTGCAGCAGGAGGGTGGAGCCTCTCTGTCTTGGCTCCGCGGTGTAAGTGTGGTAGAAGAGGAGCGGGCGGCAGTGGAGAAGGTGTCTACCCTGTATAACGAAGTAGATGAGCTGCTCCACAGCCTGGTGACTCTGTCCAACTGCAAGACCCAGGAGCTGAGCTTCATCCAGGGCTTCGGCAGGCTGGAACAGGCGTTCAGTGAGGTGGGTCACCACAACAGTCGCCACACAATCACAAATTCACTGTTGCTGCTCAGGGTTTTGTATTTTTCCATCCTTTCTGAGTTGGACCATACTTTACTTCTGATCCACATGATGGTTGCGTGAGGGTTCCGCAGACCCAGTGATGCAAGTCAGGTTCCTGTGACATATGTATTTAAAATCACCTTGATGAGCTTTTACAACCTGCCAAAAATAGTGGTTCATTACATATAGGTTACACAGCACCACAGGGGTTATCCTTTTTTAATGTGGGCTTTTACTATTGTAGTTTACTATCATTATTATTATGAAGTCAGTCTTGATCTGTTTAACAACCGAAACTTCAATAAAGACACATAAACATCATTTAATGTTGCCACTGTGGCAGGTCTGACCTGTTGTCTCACAGGAACAAATGTATCAAAATAATGCTTGTAACACACAAAAACACACACACAAAACACCTACATATAGACTCTTAACAACATGATGATGAATGTGTATATCTGTGTCTGTGGGTGTGTGTGTTCAGATGACACTGTGGTTGCAGCAGATTGGTGAGGTTCAGCTTCAGGCTTTTGAAGAACATGAAGATTCATTGGCGCTACTCATCAAAAAACAACTGAACTTCAAAGATTTCTACACAACTGCATATGTATGAAACACACACACACACACACACACACACACACACACACACACACACACACAGAGTTAAATAAACTGAGTGTGTTTTCCTCCTGCCTTCTCTTGCTCCCCCATCCCCCATGTGTCTTACTCTCTCCCTTCTCTTTCTCACCCCTCCCCCCCTCTCCCTTTATCTATGCAGGGACACTGTAGCCGGGGTGAGGAGTTGTTAAGGAGTCTGGACTGTTGGTCTGATCTGTCTACAGTAGGTCTGCAGGCCTATGAGGTCAGAATTCAAGAGTTCTGGACCCGTCTCCAGGACTTCTCTCAGCGAGTCCAAAGCACAGGTGGAAACATTGACAGGAGCGTTCGACTGTACCGCTTCTTAGACCAGGTAATCTGCTCGCTCAGACAGACAGACTGACAGACTGACTGACTGACTGACGGGCTGCCTGGCTGGCTGGCTGACTGACTGGCTGGCTGGGGGGGAACAGGATGCTTGTGTCTCCTGTTGGGGCACAGCCTAAACACACAGATGTGCAGCTCACTAAAGTCATGTTGAGTCCTTTGATGAGTAACAAACAGAGCCAAGTTTGTTTAACCCCTTGCTCCTACTCAACCCCTCTCTGCTCCTGCTGCTCCCACAGGGGAGATGGCAGCTTGTATGGGGTCATGGGTGTGGTGGGTGGGTGAATGGGGGGGCACACTGTCAGCACTGTTGTGGATACTGGAGCCTGGCATGTCCTGACATTCAGTTCTGTTATTTTTACAGCAAGAATGGACAATGGGGGGTAATCAAAGGACTGCAGTTCAGATGAGCGGTTTGTGGGTAGTTCAGGTAAAGAAACACTGTTGCTCATGTTCAGTATGGCCCACTAAGTCAACCAGAAAAGACCCACAGATTATTGGCAATGTGAGAAATGCTAGTCAGGTGCATCATACTAAATGTGCTTCAGCCACAGTAACAGAGGGTGATATTCAGGCATCACCATTCTGTGGAGTCCAGCCTCACACATGTTCCACTGCTGCATCTGCTGGTACCACACGTGTTGTTTCAGCACAGCAGCAGTTTGCTGTTGGATCATCATGTTTCCCTGGCTTGCAGATGTTTAGCTAATCTCAGAGCTGCTTCCTCCTGCTGGCCACAGATCTTAAATAAGTCCGCCTGATTCATCAGGGCACTTTAAACAGACCCCTGCTAACATTACAAAATGGTTATTAACAATATTGCAGTTTAATATGTGAAGAACATTTTAACAGAAATTTTCTGGGAATCATTCCAAGTTTCTCAATATCTTCTACAAATGTTTGCATCTAAATACTCAGCAGTAAGTGTAGGTTCACGTTTAAAAAGGAAGTACATCGGAACACGTTCTCAGTTCTTACTGCCTGTTTCCCAAATATTTTTTGTGGAAGACTAGAACATGATGTGAAAGGTGTGTGTGGGTGGTAAGTGTGTGTAGTCCAGGTAATACTCCAGTGCCAAGTTTTCGCTCCTCCTTTTTTCACTCCTTTCTCAAGTCTTTGTTGCTGTGGTGACACCCCCCCCCCTCCTGGGACCGCCCATCTGCCATTCATCGTGTGAATTGGGGTAGGGCGCCGTGTGTGTGTGTGAGCGGGGTGTCTGTTTGTGTGGTCAAGCTGCAGCTCATAGCTTCTCAGTCATCTGCAGGACTTCAACCCGACACGCAACGGTACTTTTATCTACTCTTACATTTAATCTTACTTGTGTAGTTGGTAGTTTTGTAGTTAGCACAGAGCTGTGTTGTTGTTTGCATCTGCTGTTTAAGTTGGCACCAGTTTGACTCTATCTCAAGTCTGTTTGTGTGGCATGTGTGTGTGTGTGTGTGTGTGTTTGGGGGCTCTTTACATCAGGATACCTGGTGTTCTGATTGGCTGCAGTGCTTCAGAAGAGGATCAAAAGAATGTTGGACGTGTAAGATTTCATTTAGGTTCTTAACACTGGCGACTGTTGTGCCTGAGCTTGTGACACTGAACACGTCACCATTTCCATCTCCTTAAAACAGTTTGCGGTGTGAGTCTGTAAACATTTACATGTGTCCTATGGCGACTGTTTGATCAGAGACACAGGATCACATGTGGACAGACCTCGAAGAAGTTGACAGCTTGTGTGGTCGCACCAGTTGTGAAGATTAAACGCGTAACGTTTGTGGGATGAGTTGGTCCCTCTATTGTCCTAGGTTGTGTGTTGGTTTATCACAGGCTGTCATGTTGTTTTGCACGTGAAAAAGCGACCAAGGACATTTGTGGAAGCTGTGAAATCCACCCTGATGTCAAGTGTTTTGCTGTTCGATCGTTCAGTAAAAAACAACCCAGTTTTGTAAAGAAGGTCCTGCTCTTCATCATCTCCTCCTCTTCCCTCCTGCTGGAATTGGTCTGGATTTCTGCAGCCACACTGTCCCCACAAGAAAAAGAGGTTTCCCTTCATCCAGGTTGCAGCGATCCATTAGCTGGCCCGGATCCTAGCTGCCCAGTGGAGTCTCTGCTAAACCTCATGGATAACCAGAAGTCTCGTTGTCCGTCTCTCCGCCCCTTCATATGTACCTCTGTGTTTCTACTGTGTGTGTGGGCGTGTTTGCTTGGGCATGGCTGATGTATGCATGATGACTGCAGCTGTCCAGTTCTCACACACACGCGCACTGACCTAGTGACCTACTGTGAGATGGTCCATGTGTTTCATTGTCAGCGTCATTGTCAGTCACCGTGATTTATCTGATTTGAGTACTGTAATCTGTGTGTCCATGACAAGGGTCAGTCAGACTTTGAGAAGTCTCTGTATTTCGTCAGTCATGCACTGTTCAGGATATTCGATAGCTGTACATTAGAACACACATGCACCAAAAGCTATAGCAGCCTGACTTAGAGATATCTCACCTCCAAATTAAATCTTCAGAACGTTTACGTTTAAAATTAGAGTTGGCGTCTCCAGAACGTAACTGGGATCTGGTTCTACCAAAGGAAAGTCTGGTAGCTGCAAAATCTGTTTCTTATTGTAACTTCCAAACTTCTGGTTACCACGGTTACACCTGCACACTCAGAGAGAAGTGATCTACCAGGGTGATCTGGTACTGTGAGGTCTTTAAGATGAGTTTGAACGCTGGCATGGAGGAGCTTGTAGGTATTTAGAAATCTCACTTTAGAAGCTCAAGCTGTGCAACCTGATCTCACTTGTTGATCACTGCTGCAGTATTTTGGATCAACCAGATTAATCTGTGTCATTACTGTTTCTATGGCTCCTCTTTTTTCTCTTGGTTGGACGCTTGTTTCCGACGTGAATGTGACCCTGACACCCCATTTCAAAACTAACTACAGTTTTCCGTCATGCGCATCGATCACCTTGTAGACATGATGACATCTTCACATGACGTGACTTGTCTGTGTACAGGCGTATGGCTGGGCGTTGGAAGGTCTGCGACACCTCGCTGGCATTAGTATGGAGGACTGTACTCAACCAGACAGGTGCCAAGCTGCCATTACATCCCTGGAAGAGTACCAACAACTGCACCCACCAATTCCTGATAGCTGTTTCCAGGAGATGAAGGCGGAGGCCACGGAGCTGCAAGGGGAGCAGGGTCTCCGGCAGTGGAAATTTGCCTGGTCCAAGTGTCAGGAAACTAAAAAAGTATTTGACAGGAAAATGGAGGCAGCACTCAGGACTCAACATTCTGCCAGCAGGCGACGCTCCGTCTCTGCCCTAAGCAAGAAAACATTATCAGAACTCTGGGGGGAGCGTGATACCTGCTGCCCCCTGGAGGAGATCAGTAATACTACAACTCCTCCTTCCTCCTCCCTCCTCCACAGCACCTCCACCCCTGCTCTCACCTCCTCTTCTGGCACCCCTCAGCACACTCCACTCCTACAGCGTTTGTTCCGTAGCAGCTCCAAAGAGGAGAAAGTGGGCGTCTGCTCCTCCGTTTCCAGCATCCCTCGCCTGAACTCAACCTCCTCCTCCACTAGGCGCCAGATGCTGAGGAAGACTCAGAGCTTTGACTGTCCCTCCACCACCGAGGGGGTAACTTGTGGGCCGTGTCCTCGCACCGTCAGCGCGCCCGTTCGCAGAGGACACACAGGTGTTTTCATTCGTGGCCTGGAGGTCAGCAGCACGGAGGTCACAGATCGCTCACTGAGCCCAAGGTTGTCCTCCTCTCACGGCTGGTCAGGAGTCGGCCAACAAAGCCCCAGAACACCAAACAGCTCCAGGTGCAGCAGCAGTCCAGCAGCACCCCAACACAAAGGAGGGTGGGTAATCAGCAGCCGGATGAACGTGGGTGATTTTACCGAGATGCAGGGAACTCATCCTCATGTGTTTGTCTGCGTGTTTGTGTGGGCACACAGGAAGCTGCGGCACATCGTGGAGGAGATGGTGACCACAGAACGAGAATATGTGCGCTCTTTGCATTATATCATCCATCACTATTTTCCCGAGATGGAACGAGCTGACCTTCCTCAGGACCTAAGGGGCAAGCGTTCGGTGGTTTTTGGAAATCTGGAGAAGCTCTTGGAATTCCACAGTCAGTTTTTCCTAAAAGAGTTGGAGTCCTGCTGGAAACACCCACTGAGAGCTCCTCACTGCTTCCTGAGACATGTATGACAAACACACACACCCACACACACACACACACTGTTGCAACATTCAGAACCAGTGAGGCAGGACTAGAAGTTGATTCCAATTTCAAAGGGAGTTTCATCTCTCGTCAGTCTCCACCTCTTGATGGTTTCCTCCAAACAGCTGCTGGACCTCTTCCTCTTCTAATGCTACAGAATAACTCATCAAATCATTTGTGTGTGTGTGTGTGTGTGTGTGTGTGTGTGTGTGTGTGTGTGAGCAGCAGGAACAGTTCGATCTCTATGCTCTGTACAGCAAAAACAAACCCAAGTCCGATGCTCTGCTGGCCAGCCATGGAACTGAGTTCTTCAGAGTGAGTGAAAACAAATTAAAAGTTCCCTTATGCTGAAGAAATCTTGAAATAACTGTGTGGATTGTTTCTGTCTGTCAGAAGAAGCAGATGGAGTTAGGAGATAAGATGGACCTGTCGTCTTACCTGCTGAAACCTGTTCAGAGGATGAGTAAATACGCTCTGCTCCTCACTGATCTCATGAAGGAGGTGAGCGCCTCTCAGGAGGCGGAGCTTTCAACACTGCAGGACGCGACCAGCATGGTCAAGTTCCAGCTCCGCCATGGTAATGACCTGCTGGCGATGGACGCCATCAGAGACTGTGATGTAAGTTGGACACAGAGCATCAGATGGCAGACAAGCAGGTGTTGACTCAGGTCTTTCCTCCATCCCTGCAGGTGAACCTTAAAGAGCAGGGTCAGCTAATCCGACAGGACGAGTTCACCATCTGGACTGGAAGGAGGAAGAGTCAGCGTCACGTCTTCCTGTTCGAGGAACTTGTTCTGTTCAGCAAACCCAAGAAGATGGAAGGGGGTCTCGATGTCTTCATCTACAAACAATCCTTTAAGGTGAGACTGGGTTCAAACTCTCTGAGTCTGGATTTGGACCTGCAGCTCTGGCTCAGTTCCTGCTTGTCCTACAGACGGCAGATGTGGGTCTGACGGAGTCCACTGGGAACAACGGGCTGCAGTTTGAGGTCTGGTTCAGGAGAAGGAGGTCCAAGAGCAACACCTTCATCTTACAAGCCCCAACAGAGGAAGTAAAGAACACTTGGACTACTGATATCGCCAGAATCCTTTGGGCCCAAGCCACCAGGAACAAAGGTAAGGGTCAGAGGTCACTGCTTGTCTGTCTGCCTGGTTGACCGTGTGCCCTCACCTTCCACCCATCTGCCCGTCTGTCAGAGCTGCGCCTGAAGGAGTTGGTGTCCATGGGAGTAGGGAACAAACCATTTCTGGACATCCAGCCCAGTGACGCGGCCATCAGTGACCGGGCCGTGCATTGCATCATGAAGAGTAGAGGTGACCACTGACCCTCACTCAGCCAATCACAACCCAGGCCCAGCGACCTCATCCATGACCCCTGTGTGTTTAGGTGCTCGAACACGAGCTTCGATTGCCGTTTCAGCCTTCGATCATTCCGGTCCTTTTAAACAAGGAGCCCTGAGTTCTGGCTCCGCCCCCTCACCTCTGTCTTCATCCAGCCTGCTGGGGCCACTCAACCTGCACTTGTACAGGTAGATCTGTCCCTGTGGGCTGCTTCAGGCCAGAATGGGCTCTTCTCACTCTTCTTCCTCCTGCAGTAGATCCATGTCATCTTCAGCTGCTGACAGCTCCTTCATCACTTCCTTTGCTGAGGATGATGAGCAGGAACATGAGACAAGCAGCCAGCCCTCTATGAGTATGTTCACACACACACACACACACACCTTCGGGGGCTGTCAATGGTTCAAAATTCAGAATCACTGCATTTTTAGATGATTTAGAAGTAAAAAGAGACTTGATTGATGCTAGAAATGTCGGATGTTTTTCATGTTTTGGCCACGTGACAGTCCTGCTCCACACACTGTGATGACATCGTGATGACCTTGCAGTGAACTGCAGGTTTTTCTTGTGTTTCAGCCACAGAGAGTTCTGGTTCTTCTTCCCGCTGTCTGTCTGGATCCACTGGCTCTGACAGCGGCTGCGTCTCCTCTCACCTCCAGGAGGCGCCGCATGATGAGCTGAGCCCCCCCTGCCAGCACACCTGCTGCTCCACAAACAAACACCACCTGCGCACCCAGAACCCCTCACCTGTGAGAACCAATCTACGATCGGTCTAATTATATATTCTAATCAAGATGAAATTACTGATCACACCCCGTGTGTGGTGTGTGTGTGTCTGTCTGTGTGTGTGTGTGTGTGTGTGTCCACAGACAGCAGCTGCAATGATCAGTCCGGCCTCTGTGGTGTGAAACATCTGCCTGTGAGTGGACACAATTCAAACCTGATGTAAACAAAGATAAAATTAAAGGTTACACCGATACTTGCTGCTATTTGGCTGTGGGACATAATCTGTGCTGGAGTGAAGCCAGGTCATACCTGTAGAAAACCGTAGTGCATGTCCACACGGTGGCGCTATTGCACAGGGATAACACGGGGCTGCTGGCTGTCAAGTGGGCAAAGGTCAGAGTTCATTGGAGGCAGATAGATAGCAAGGCTGATTTAATTTTACTTTAGCAGTTTCATTAATTCAGAGAATTAGTTAAACACTGTTATGATCTATAATCAAAAGCTGATCACATAGTGATGAGCAAAAAAAGGGGCTTTGCTTCACTTTCACCGACACCTGTAAATGATCAGATATATCATAACTACATGATCGATTGGTGTTTTCCTGTCAGAGCCGACTGTAGTTTTATATCTGACACTGATTTTCTCCCTCTCTGTTGTAGTTCTGTCATTCTGGATCAACTTGCTGTTCATAAAGTTGTTGTGCCTCTGCACTTTTGAGTTGTTAGCGGTTTGTGTTGATTTCCTTGTCTCAGTGTGTAAATACAACAGTCCTGTTATATTTTGTACAACTAAAATAAACAAGTTTGTTCAAATAAGTCACTTTGTTAGCCACAATGCTAACCATATCTAACTAACCTGCACATGGTCTCTACACGTGACTCAGCTGTGACATCTGTACATAAACATATATATATATATAGATGTTTTACAGTTGAGGCTAATTCACGTCCTTACATGGCACAATATATTATAAATAACCACCAACTCTGAACTAGTGCCTGTACAACCCTCGTCCCGGACTACACTGCCACCCAGCGGACGTATCCCAGTATTACACGAGCCTGGTCCTGTTGAGGCAGTTTTTCCTGCATCTGGACTGTAACAGACATTGTATTAATTAAGTTGAACTGCCTTTATTTGACCTTCGTTAAAATGTGAATCTTGTCACTGCTGAACTCAGAAAAAAATTCAGATTTTTAAAAAACAAAAACAAAATGTATTTTGTCCATGCGGCTGTTGTATATCAACACATCTGATTGATTGATTACCTGATCAGAACACAATTGCATAGCAGTTTTAGTGAAGTTATAAAACTCTATTAAACACACAGGATGACATCATAGATTTGTTATTGATCATGTTGCAGGTGGCATCACCTGATCATAATCTGGAACAAAATGAATGAAAATCATTGAACATCAAAAACAGTTTCCTTCATTCATGAAATGATTGATTCCATACGGATCAATATGATGACATAAGTCACAGCAACACATAAATAAAATCTCTAATTCTCCTTGAGTAAAGGACATTATTGATTTTAAGACTGAGTAAAGCTTCAGCCCATCAGCCATCGCCTATCAGAGAACACGCGCAGGCACAAACCCGTCTCAGAATCTGTAATGTTAGTTACCACAGTGACACCTTCATCGGCGCTTCACACCTGAACAAAAGAAAACAACACATGAACACCAGTGAAGTTAAGATTCTTTACAAATAAAAGAGCAAAACTGAGTTTAAAAATATAAAAAAATACTTCATAAAAAGCTCCGTTAGTCCATTAAAAACACACGCACACACACACAGTGGAGGTGTCACAGTCTGAACGCGGGACCTCCAGGGTGGTCCGACTTGCTTCCTGACCCGGATCACGTCAGGAATCAGACGCGAATCTGCTACAACTTATCAAACCAACAATTCATCATCACGTGAATCAAGACGGAATAAATTCAACAGCATGGGTGGATGACAGAGTGCCCTCGCCTGAGCGTTGCCATGCCGACATGGAATCTACGCGCCTCCGCTTCAAAAAATACTTGACTCAGTGGAGGAGGTGGAGCTAACCGTTCTTCTGGCTCCGCCTACAGTAGCGAGCACCTGAAGAAGTTCTTCTTGGAGCGCCGCTCTGTGATTTTCACGGGTCCGCCTCCTGCCGATGGGTTGTTTTCATTCTGGTGAAAAACAAAGAAAATCGGTTTTAGCCGGGAGCCGATCCACAGGGGATCGGTCATCAACGTGCGGCTGCTGCGGACTCACCATCTTCCTGCTGAGTCGGCCCATAATGTCTCTGGCCAGCGTCAAGAAGGCCTGTGGAGGAAACACCACGTTACTCCGGTTGTCACCGAGGGAGTGTCAATAAAGCTTGAGCAGCGCACACCTCCTCCACGTTGAGGCCGGCCTTGGCGCTGGTTTCTAAGAACTTGATGGAGTAGTCGATGGCGAGCTGCGTGACAACATAAGTTATTTAGGATCGGCAGGACGGAGCTCGTCGCTCGCCGGCTGCCGGTAGGGTTTGGCGCCCACCTTCTCCCCTCGCTCTTTGGCGACTTGTCTCTTGTCCATGTCGCATTTATTCCCCAGAAGCATTCTCTCCACGTCGGACGATGCGTGCTGCAAACATCAATCAACCATCCATCAATCAACTCCTTCCTGTCCGTGACGGCGCGGTGATGTCAAATGACGTCGCGCGACGGGGCGGAGACGGCGAGTGGCGCGTGAGGACTCTGCACGTACCTCTTCGATGTTGCGCATCCAGTTCCTGATGTTATCGAAGGACTTCTCATTGGTGATGTCATAGACCAGCATAATCCCCTGCAGACAGGAAGTGACATCAGACCAGCTTTGCCTGGGTGTTTTGACATCATCTCGGATAACCCGATCATCTGATCGTGGATTACAGTTCTAATAGTAAAAGAGAATCACCACAGTAACGGGTTTGGCTTCAGGGAGTCTTTGCCGCAGGTACACAGTTCACTGGTTCACCTGATCAACACTTCAATCCAGGTGTCTGATAAGAACCCTCCTGACATCCCATCAGCAACTTTACAAAAGGTTTCTTTTAACAAGGTTACAGTTCATATCGCCCCCTGTGGGACGGAGGTTAAACTGCGCTCACATTTGAGACCAGACATTCCATCCATCCAGCCATGGTGTCCCATGGTGTTGCCATGGCGAGTCAGTTCGAGGGTGTGTGGCGAGCTTTACCTGCAGGTTAGAGGGGGCGGGACTTACCATGGCTCCTCTGTAATAGGCTGTGGTGATGGTCCTGAACCTCTCCTGTCCTGCCGTGTCCCTGCAGAAATAACAACCTGTTTTTATGCTCCTTTCATGCTTATTGTCCTGTAAAGCATGTTGTGAAGTGCTAAATACATAAACTTTATAATTATTGTGATAATTCACCGATCACACTCACCATATCTGAAGCTTGATTTTCTTTCCATCCAACTCAACGGTTCGGATTTTAAAGTCGATTCCTGAAAAAGAAAAAATGTGAGCTGTAACATCACTGATCAGCCCGATAAAAGTGTCACGTCACAAGAAGATCTGGTGGAGGAGTGACCCATGATCACATTTGATGAGAACTTTGATGCAGAAGAAGCATCAGCCAGTCAAACGTTTGTTCTGAGGTCGGATGAGGAGATGAAACGGAGGAGAAGGAGAAGAATGCAGGACCAGAACAAGAGCACAGCCAAGAGGACTCCAAAGCTGCACCAGCCAACCAGCAGGAGAGGAGAAAACCCTCCATTTTCAGGGCTGACATGGCGTCCTGCTGGTTCCTCCCGATGTTTCTAATGCTGGAACACAGATCAGCATCTCAGTGGTCCACCAAGAGGGTATCTGCTCAATCCTGGTTGGTTGGGGGGAGAACCTGACCTAATCCAGAGCAGATGCTCCCCAGGAGGGCCCCTTTGGCTGCTTTTTTGGGGTTTTGCTGGTCAAAGTTTTGGTTGCTTGGCAACAAATTCTGAAGACAAAAGTCTTCTCCCAAGGACAGATCAAAGGTGGCAGGGGAAATGTTCTGCTTCTTTTCCTGGTTCTGGGGGGGGGGGACGTTTGTTTGAGAGCTTCACCCCAGAATATTCTGGACAGATGTTCACAACTGTGCAGTGGGGGAAGACTGGAGCATCGGCTCAGAGATGTTCTTGTTTCCAAAGGAACGACCTGGAAAAGAGCTGGAATTCCAGAGAAAGACATAAAAACAGAAACCCTTGTTTCCACGGTAACCGCAGCTGAAACAAAGTAAAGGAGTTTCTGTGAGTGTTGCTACTGTTTATGTTTATATGTTTCACATATGTTCTGTACTATCCGTGTGTGTGCGTGTGTGTGTGTGTGTATGTGTGTGTGTATGTGTGTGTGTGCGTGCGTGTGACAGACAGATGCACTGATGGAGGTGATTCACATGAATTTAAACCACTGGCTGATGTTGAACTTTCTGCTGGTTTTGTTCAGGCAACAGGAAGTGAAAGAGGGTTTCTGCTGGTTCCTCTGGAAACCACACTGAGATGAATGGCTTCAACCAGCCGATTGTTCCAGAAACACAACTGGGGAGTTTTCAACATCATCAACACATGTTGAGCAGGTCCTGACACCAGAACCAGAACCTTGAAGACCACAGATGCGGCAGGCTGACCTCGAAAGGTCTGTCAGAAACTTTGGGTAGAGTCTCCACAAAGACAGAAAAACACTTCCTGTTTCTCACAAGTATACTTCATAATCCACAGGAAATCAGCCGAAGGTTTTACGTTTCCTGCTCTGACGTCACGAGGTAATGCGCGAGTTTACTAATCAATCATCTTAACGTTTCTATAGTAAAACTAATCATCATATCGATCTTGCAGCTGCTAAATCAAACCAATTTTTTTTATTTATTTACATTTATCAATTTTTGGGGGTTCGGCAGCCAACAATGACCTCATCCAGGGATGGATGATGACGTAAACGGTGTCATAGGTGAAGCGTTTCAGCAACGCCCCCACCCGGTCGGCAGTCAACATCCGTAAGCTGCATGGTCCTGATGGGGGGGCCCGGGGGGGCGAGGACAGGGGCCCGAAGACAGCGGGACTCACCGATGGTTGAAATGAAGGTGGTGTTGAAGGCGTCCTCACTGAAGCGGAACAGAAGGCAAGTTTTACCCACGCCGCTGTCTCCGATCAGCAGTAACTTGAACAGGTAGTCGTACGTCTTGGCCATCTTCCTGCCACGTGACCCCCGCCACTTGCAGAAATACTGGGCCAACTGGGAGCGCTGGTTCTGTGGACTGACACGGGACGGAGCCCCGACAGGAAAGAGAGTGTCGTCAAACAACCCACAACACACTGTAGTTCGCATCCGGAGAGGACGTTTCAGAATAAAAAGCTGCACGCGCTGACGTATGCGCGTGTTGTTGCTGTTACCAATATTATTTTGTTGTTTTCTGAATATGTTCCTGTAAATAGCAGAGGAACAGCAGATCTACCAAGTGTAATCTGCGGTGTCGTGACATTTTTCTGACACTACTCTAATCCTGGTTCTTGTGTTGTTGCTCTCTGGGGGTCCATACCTATTTTGAACCTTTCGATGATGTCATCGTCCATGGCGGACAAACTCAGGTGTGCAGGTTGAGATAGGTGTAACAGTAAAAAGGACATTTTCATACTTTCCATATCCGGCTTGTATCAACGTTCTTCCTCGATGGCGCCCTCGCCTGGTGTGTTCTTATTTTGAAAGGAATGCTATGGCCGGTTCCGGTTGATCTACAGCAATTTATCACACCCCTTTTTTCTGTTTTGGTTTATCACATCCCGGAAGCAAAGCGAGTGTGTCGGTGACGTCAAACACACACACACACACACACACACACACACACACACACACACACACACACACACACACACACACGACACCAGTATTCCATCCACGTGAGCAGCTTCTCACCTTCTTGTCTGATGGCGTTGAAACAGGCTGTCTTGTTCTTGTTGCCGTAGTCATGGAGACCCATATGACGCTGCATCATGCCGCCACTGAAGGCGTCGGGGCTGGTCAAGTCCGTGTCAGCGACATTTGGGGGGATTTGCACCGTATGACGTATCAGAAATTAACCATTAAAACGAACTTGTCTGTTACTGTGGAACTCGTCCTAGGAACAAAAATGATTCCTTATCAACCCATGGGATACTGGGTGTGACCTCAGCGTTGTTGACGGTTGAAATGTTCTCTAACCCAAGTCGTCTGTTGCCTCCGCCTCACACCAGAACCGCAGTCCTGCCTCTGAATGGGCGGAACACTGTTGTGGTCGAGGGAGCAGGCAGGTTCATAACAGTTTGCGCATGTTTGGAGGAGCCTGCACTGACAGGACGGGTCTGTCGTGAGTTTTTCCACTGTCGGTGAACAGTGACCAACCTTTGACAGGCGCGGCTGCAGTGCATCAGTGTCGCCACGAGGTGGCAGTGTTGGCGTTTGATGTGTTTCGTTTTATTATTGCTGTTACAGATGCATCAAAGCATCATTTGCCATCTATGTATTATTTTCTGTTCTTTTATTTAAAATGTGGGAAGTGATATGTATTTTAATGTATGTAGTTCCAAACATACATAAATATATTATGGAATAGTCCCTTTTACTCCTGCCTTGCTGTTCTGAAACACAGGCTGTTTACACTTGTTCCAATCGCCATCTGTGATTTTGTCTTTTTTTTTTTTTAAGTTAAAGAAAAGTGCCGTGCCAACCTCAAAAAGCAATTTGGTGCAAATGGTCATCAAAAACCATGACATTGATGTCAAACTCTAGAATAAAGATGACCTGATTTAGGTGATTCTGGAGCAAAGCTAAAAATCCATTGATGTGTCCTTGATCATTTACCAATTTTACCAGCCAACTGTGTTAACTGCAGGATAAGAAATTGCTCTTCCAATGTTTTTGATGTTTACACAACCATTGAGACACTGTAACAACGTCTAATCACAGGTCTTTAACCCTGACCTTGTCAATATGGTGGCCACAGCCACGGTTATTTAAAGTTCCCAGCCTTTGTCTACCAGCAGTGGCTCGATTGTGAACCATGCGCCTAACTCTCAAACCACACAGCAACTTTCAGGCAATATACGCAGGATAAACACCCAGTACAACATCGAGCAGCCAACCATCGGAACCGTCAAGGTTCGAATGTAGACAAGCTGAAGAAAAGCAGGGTCACCCTGAGGTTCCCCCCTGAAATGTTCCACCCACGTGGGCCACTCGGTCTTCAAGGTAAAAACCCGAACACTGGTTCTGTGACAGTAACCAGGGACCTCCATGTGACCGGCCAACTGCCAAACTGGCGAAGATCTTCTATTGGCAGGAGGGTCGACTCGTTTAGTTACCGTTTGACCCGGGAGTCATTTGTGGTTCGTCATTGTGTGAGAATGCATCCTTTTATATGTTTTCCATGACGTTCAAAAGCATTTGAGACGAGGAATTTGGTATCTTAAGATAATACATTAATATAGAGCATTTCTATGCTGGTGCGTCCAGATTAAAATAGAAAAACACGGTCAACATTCAAGTCAAATTATTTTATGTAAGGATAAGGATAAGGATAAAAAAACTTTATTGATCCCACATCGGGGAAATTGCACGTTACAGCGGTAGCCCGTGGTGTACAATACAGAAAAGTACTAAAAGAAAAAAATAAAAATAAAAAGACTCTTATATTATGTACATTGCTATGTACATATACAGAAATTAAAATGATGTACAGTGTTGGACTGGGTGAAGAAAAAATAAGGTGCAAATAAGACATTCCAGAGGTAGGATGATTAGTTAGTGCAAATATGCCAACCCTGGGTTATTGGTTCTACATTAAGAATTGTAACATATCCTAATGGTGTTTTGGCTGGTTCAGTTCCACTGTACAGTTAAGGTAAAATTTACAATGTTCTTAGATTGAGATATGAAACTAGAGGCAATAGAGACTTTGCAGTAGACGACATTGAAATTTGATTACCATGTTAAAAAGAATGGTGCATTAGCTTCACACTGAAGAGGTTCATGTATAGCAGGGGTCACCAACCTTTTTGAAACCAAGAGCTACGTCATGGGTACCGAGTCGTGTGAAGGGCTACCGCTTGACACACTCCTCTAAAATAACAAATTGTGTGTGTGTGTGTGTGTGTGTGTGTGTGTGTGCGTGTCAATAACTTAGAGTGGGTAACAGAAAAGATCAATATTCAACACTTTATTATTATTAATCTCAGCAATTGTTCAGATGATCACCAGACCCTTTCAACCATAAGAAACTAAACCATTTTAATTCATAAACTATGTTGAACCATGTTTTAAAAAGTTATGCAACATTTAAAAGAAATTAACTTTCATATTGAATAAATCTTAACTGAACAAATCTACTGCAATTCTGCTCAAAATCTGTTAGATTTTATAAACACACTTTTTAGCTCCTGGGCCTTCTCTGATTGTAGAATGCTTCCCGGTGGGTCGTTAGCATTAGCATTGTAGCTTTCATGACGCATAGTGAAGTGTCGCTCCACATTGTGCTGCTTCGCCGTCATCACAGTCGCCCCACAAATGCAACATACACACCTTCCTTTCACAGTAGTAAAAAATGACTCTTCCTCCCATTCACTTTGAAAATGATAAATTTACTGTCTTCTTTTTGCCATGTTTTTGGGGTAGAAAATTGCCCTCCACTCACCATCTTCACTGCCCGCTAGTTTATTCTCCACAAGCGCAAAGGTTCTTTCATGCACACAATACCGAACTAGGCCAGAGTTCACCTTCACTTTATTTAGATTTTTATTTATTTTTAAGACATTGTCATTTTAAAATCTATGAAAACACAGGTGTGATTTAAAAAAAATAGCGGTAGAAAAAAATTTCTTCGAAGCTATTTTTAGAACAGGCTTGCGGCCGACTCATGTGGTCATTGCGGGCGACTTGGTGCCCACGGGCACTGTGTTGGTGACCCCTGGTGTATAGGAACTTCCAGCTGTACGTTATGATGTCATGGACTGTAGGGATCTGATGTGTTCATCAGCTGATCCACGATGCTGCCACTATATTTCCAGAGAGATCACATGACCACTCCTCTCTCTCTCATCTCTCGAGGCTGCTCAAGGTTTCTTCCTGTTGAAGGTAGCTCTTCCTGCAACTGTTGCCTGTTCATGGTTCAGACTCTGGATTTCTGTACCTAAACTGAAATCTTGATAGTAGCAGATGTTATGTAACACACACACACACACACACACACACACACACACACATACACACACCACATGTTTGGATCGCTCCATGACAGGAAGCAGCTGCACATCCTCATGTGACAGAACCAGCTGGACCAGGTCCACTACAGACCCTCTGAGGACACACACCTCGCTCTGTCCGTACTGAACTTTCCCAGAAACCCCCAAATCTCTGTCACCACACTCACGCGCACACATACACACACATGCCATTTCTCCCTTTTGTCCCAGTATAACCATTCCATTTACTCTCTCTGTCCCAGTATAACTAGTCCATAAGTCACCACCACCAAGCTGAAGTCAGACTCTGTTGTTGCTGACATCTCAGCTAAATGGAAAGAAAGATAAGATCATTGGGTAGAGGAGAAAATGGCCTCCAGAGACCAGGTGCTAAGAATCTCCCTATCAGAAACCCAATAGGGAAGAACGACTAGAACCACCGTGACAGGACGAGCCCCTGCATGGCATGTTCTACCACCAAACTGAGAAGGTGGCTGAAATGAGGAAATCCTACCAGGCTGGAAAAGGCTGGACAAGACAGAGTGCCCAATCATGGCAGCACACCAGGCAAGATCCAAAGTGCACGTGATGCAAAGACACCCCTGTGACAATAGACATGACAACCAAGTAGCTGGTGGAGTGTACAGGGACATCTGTACCAACTGTGGGACCAACCTCCGAAGGTGGCGGAGAATGGCCGGGCTAAGATCCTGCGGGACGGACGGCTGATGGTGAACCAGCCAGACAGGAGGACAGGCCTGCAGCGAGTGATGCTACGGTCCAGACAGAGAGCGGTACGAGGAGGGGGGTACACGAGACACTGGAGGAGGACCAGGATCTGAGAGCAGTTGGAGAGGATGTGAGGAGCGAAGACATCAGTGATCCCTGTAGGCATCGGAGCACTTGGGGATCTCCACATTGGAGGAGCTGGATCCAGCAGATCCCAGGAAAAAAGATAGATAGATAGATAGATAGATAGATAGATAGATAGATAGATAGATAGATAGATAGATAGATAGATAGATAGATAGATAGATAGATAGATAGATAGATAGATAGATAGATAGATAGATAGATAGATAGATAGATAGATAGATAGATAGATTTAAAACTACTTCTTCATTCACCTTTAATGTATAGATTTCGAGTTTATGGCTGCAGCCACTCGTCAAATATTTACGACACACACATGCAAGATCGGATGGAAAATACTAAAACTAAATCTGTGATGTCACATCGTGAGAACGTTTACATTCAACAGCAAATCCAGAAGCTCTCTTCGTCAAGATTTATTGACTTTATTCCGATTTAAGTTTGAACTATTCACATAAATTCAACAGTATAAAATTCACAGTCAATTGTTCATCGGGACAAAATGTCACACATGTCCTGCCATTTGATGGACGAAAACAAAGCGTGGCCCGGTACAGAAACATGGAGCAGTGTCCAGGTAGAGTCCCATGTAAATAAAAACATACAAGCTACGTTTGTGTCCAGTCATCCACGCCCAGCTGTACACGAAGGAACTGGTAACATTTTACATGAGAAAAGCAGAATCAACCTGTGACTTGATGGAAGGGTTTGTAAGTGACCTAAACGAAGCCGGAGGGCTTCGGTGCGGTTGGATCTTCAGGTCCAACCTGTTTCTCATTCTTGCCATCTTCGCTCTACCGCCTTTGATGTCCTCATCCTTCCTGTGATGTCATCGATCCTTCTGATCCGTCTGTACCAGGCCCCACCCCTGTCCTGCCGGTGTGCTCGCTGGCTACAGGGAGGTGAGGACGGCTCTGTGGCGGCCATAGCGAGTCCAGACAGCACAGAATCTGAAAGTATTTTGGTGCCTCCTTACAATCCTGAATTACAATCCTCAATACCGAAAAGAATTCAAATCAAAAAACCAAAACAGCTTTACGAGTGGGTTACAGGTACGGTCCTCAACTACCAGGCTGGTTCATGGGTGGTTCTAGGCTCTACTTAAGTTTCTCCTCGTTGTTGTTATTAAGGCTGAGGTCCAGGTCGGATCCTGAGTGCTCCCTGAGAGCACGCGGCATCAGTTTCTTCTTCATGAATATTTTCTGGAGGAAGCGGTTGTTGAGGCTGAAGGGACAGTAGCTGTAAAGGAAATACATGAGGCCGACTCCAGGACCTGCGAAGTAGTGTGACTGCGGCTGCGGGGACAGCAGTGCCTGGACAATGGCGTGGACCACAGGGCTAAGGTCAGGGTTGGCTTGGCTGGCAAAGTTCTGGAAGAGCTCCTTGGTCTCAGTCACGTAGTCCTCGCCGTAGTCCTCCAGCAGGGTCATGGGGAGACTCTGCAGAAGCTGCTGATGCTGCTGCTCCCAGTACGACTGGTTACTGGACTGACCTGCAGCGGCCACAACAGACACAGTTAACCACCAACTTTAGTTATTGGTTTGTTTAAAAGATTGACTTCAGTTATTTTCCATTTGACGGAAACCCAGGGGTTAGTTAGTTACAGGAAGGGTTAGTTAGTTAGTTACAGGAGGGGTAAGTTGGTTATATGAGGGTTTAGTTGGTGACAGGAGGGGTTAGTTGGTTATATGAGGGGTTAGTTAGCTACAGGAGGGGTAAGTTGGTTATATGAGGGGTTAGTTAGTTACAGGAGGGGTAAGTTGGTTATATGAGGGTTTAGTTGGTGACAGGAGGGGTTAGTTGGTTATATGAGGGGTTAGTTAGCTACAGGAGGGGTAAGTTGGTTATATGAGGGGTTAATTGGTGACAGGAGGGGTTAGTTGGTTATATGAGGGGTTAGTTAGTTACAGGAGGGGTTAGTTGGTTATATGAGGGGTTAATTAGTTACAGGAAGGGTAAGTTGGTTATATGAGGGGTTAGTTAGTTACAGGAGGGGTTAGTTGGTTATATGAGGGGTTAGTTAGTTACAGGAAGGGTTAGTTAGTTACAGGAGGGGTAAGTTGGTTATATGAGGGGTTAGTTGGTGACAGGAGGGGTTAGTTGGTTATATGAGGGGTTAGTTAGCTACAGGAGGGGTTAGTTGGTTATATGAGGTGTTAGTTGGTGACAGGAGGGGTGAGTTGGTTACAGGAGGGGTTAGTTGGTTACAGGAGGGGTAAGTTGGTTAAATGAGGTGTTAGTTGGTGACAGGAGGGGTAAATTGGATACAGAAGGGGTTAGTTGGTTACAGGAAGAGCTACTTGGATGCAGGAGGGGTAAGTTGGTTGCAGGAGGGGTACATTGATAACAGGAGGGTTAGTAGGGTTACAAGAAGGTTAGAGGGAGATGTTGCATCGCTGAATTACAGAATCACAGAGTACAGCATATTGATTTTACGTGAAACGGCTGATTTTTTTCATGATCCCGGTTGTAAGGTTTGTTAGCATGCTAATATCACATCCACTGATCCACTGATCGAGCGGAGTAAGCATTTCTTTGTTGTATGTATAACTTCTGTTCGTGTTGATCGATTCATTTATTGACTATTTGCGTGCATAAGTTTGTTAACATCTCAAAAGTCATCAGGCTAAAAACAAGTTCAGTGTGCAGGTGCATCTGTTGGGCACAGAAAAGATACATTTGTGTTGTGTTCTGACAGACATCATGTGCAGATTGTAAAGATTCATGCTTATAGTCTGTTACTTTTTACCTTGAGTTGTAAGAGTTACCTGTCTTATAGGAAGATGGCAGGATTGTGGACACGTAGACCCCCCAGGGTCTCAGCTCATGTCTCAGGGTGTTAATGAAAAGGTTGAGAGCTGCTTTCGAAGCTCCGTATGCTGCCAGGCATGGGAATGGCTGATCACCTGAAGACAGACACATATCATCATGGTCAGACATGATGACTTAAGCATCATGAGGATGTGGTCAGGGCAGCACATGGAGATTGTTTCATGGAAATCAGGACCAGGACAGATTTAAACATTCTGCCATCCCAAACAGAAGTTTCCTTACTTCTGTTTACATTGCATGCAAATAATTTGGTCATATCTCTTCCTCTCTCCATCCATTTTAACCCTCCTTTTCAATGATGTCCCTCCTAAATCTCAAGCTCTACAGTGAGTGTTTCTTTAACACCTACAAGTCATCATTTACTATCTTTCTCTTACATCTTCTGTGCCATCAGTGACGTGGCTGAACTGTTCCTCCCCCAGTAGTGCTTTCACTATTCTCAGTATTAGGTTTAACTCGGGTACAACTCTGCTTGTTTGAGGAGGTCCGAGGGGAGTTCTGCAGGGGAGCAGAACGTTTGGATACGGTTTGCTGGATCGATGTTCTGCAGTTCAGCTGAATCTCAGAGACCAGAGCTCTTTTCCTTGGACTCATCCAAAAATCTGTTCTTCACTTGGTCTGGAACATTCAAATGAGATTTATGACAGCATCTGTTTGTGTGTGTGTGTGTGTTCCTGTATATGCAACACAGTGAGGAGTAGAATACAGAAGAGAGGAAATTTTGGCTTCTCTTCACAGCTTGGTTAAGACTTGGTTCTAAGGTTAAAATTGGGTTTTGGTTAAAGTTAAGGGCAGGATCTGGGAACTGCATTACATCAGTGACAGTCCACAGTGATAGAAGTCTAACATATGTGTGTGGTCACTGTGCACGGACCAGCAGGGCTGGAGATGGTGACAATACGTCCTCTCGAGTGTCTCAGCAGCGGCAGGAAACTCTTGGTGATGCTCAGTGTTCCAAAGAAGTTGACCTCCATGCAGCCCCGATAGTTGGACATCAGAGATAGTTCAGCGTCACCAAAGTTCACGCACACGCCTGCATTATTCACCAAAGCCCAAAGACCTGGCACACACGCACACGCACGCATACACACACACACGCACGCACGCACGCACACACACACACACACACGCACGCACACACACACACGCACACACACACACACACACACACGCAGAGTATAAACAACAGTTTTAGTGATGGTACCATGCGCACATTGTATATCAATGTGCTGACGTAGGTGTTGGAGGCATCCATCTTTAAATAAATGCAGTCTCACTCAAACATATTCAAACACTCTCTACACACACGTACCATTCATGCCCAGTTTGGCCTTGGTGTCCAGCAGCGCCTGTTGAACCTGTTGTGGTTGGGTGATGTCCACCTGTAGGAGTGTTAGGCGTGGGGAGCAGGTCCTCTGAAGGTCTAGGGCTCCGACTCCTGACAGGTCCAGCACTGTAGCAAAAACTTCAAAGCCCAGAGCATCCAGATGTTGTGCTGTGGCCTTCCCAAAGCCAGAATCACAACCTGCGGAGGTAGATCTCGACGTCAGTCATGGCTGTGACATCACCACGCGCACAGCCAACAACACACTGATGCAACAGAACCTTGACAGTTTCTTTAATGAACAAACCGAAGCAGCTTCAGTCCAGCTGCAGCTTCTCCCGTGTCTGTCGGCATGTGTCAGAAGAGACGTGACACTTACCACATGGCTCTCCCCTCTTCCCAGAAATCTCTGCACCTTCAACCTGATCTGTGGCAGCACTCACAGTTCTGTTTGTACTTTTGTGCAGTGAGTTCTGAAAAAGCTCAGCTGGAGTGTTGAGGCGTTGGCGTACAGGCTGTTGGAGGTTTTCCAGAGCTGGAGTGAATGCTGGTTCCAGAAATAAGCCCCAGGAACACGAGTATAACCTGATTCATGTGGTGTCATGTTTTCACCGGACTTGATCAGTTCAAAACCATCTGGCCTGCTGGTTCGGTCCGGGAGGACATGAATAAAAGTGTGAGGATTCTTCTGTTGCTGTTGACGTGTGTTCAAAAGATCCAAGTCTGAAGTCTGAGGACCTCACACTGTCTCACATTCTTCATCCCGCTCACTTCTGACCTCTCTTGATGGTGGCTGATGTGGCCTCAGGTTTCAAATGGGTTGACAGAAACGAGGTTGGTCCACCCAGCTGTCAGGGCCCTCTAAGGGGGGTTCTGTCTGAAAGGCAAGCTCTCAGGAACACCCCTCGAACAAACAGATCATTATAGCTCCGATGCGGCTGTATTAGCGCTGCAGGAGACTAACTCAACATTATGTAACAAAGCCGCAGCTCCAATGGGCTCCGGGGCCACGACTCTGACAGGCCCCCAAGATAAAGAAATAAATGTGGACCGGTCCAGATACATCTGAAGGTCAGATCATGCACGCTTATGGTGGAAGCCCTAACCCTCATGGAGACCCACACTGAGATCAGATGATGTAAAAAGCGCAGATTATAGAGGGATGATTGAGCTCAATGGAAGAAGGTTTGTCGTTAAAACAAAATTCAAAGTGTTTCTCTGGGACTCTTCATCCAAATCCATAAAAACTAAAAAACATACAAAAAAAATTGCACAAACTGGGTGGTCCATTTCATGTTTTCGACATTGTATATTTGTGCAGCTACACAAGATGTAAACGTTGCTCGTGCAGAAATAAACCTTGCCGTTTGTAGTATACGTGCTAACAGGAAGTTGGCATGGCAACATTTTCTCTTGTTTTTTTCCTAACAACCAACAGTCACAGTCTTTGTGCTGTTCATGTTGAGCAGCAGATCATTATCTGTTTACCTCTCCACAGGAATGTCTGATAACATCTGTCATGGTTCCGATTGGTCTGCCGATGACAGATCGCTCTAGTGGAGGCAGAGCCGGGAACATTCCGAGGTCTGGTGCTGCTGTTTCAGGACAAGCATGAGAAATGACACTCACTGAAGTTCCTGGAAGCTTCTGTAGAGTGTGAAGCGGTGTTTAATGTGGAGAAAGGTTGGGGATATAATGGTTCTTTAATGAATGTTGGGAAGGAGTCAGTGAGCAACAGAATTCAGAAAAAGGTGTGTGTCTTTAAAAGTTGTGCGCTAAAATAAAGTTGGAATCCGAATCGTAGTTATGAGGAGTTGGTTTCTGTCATGGCTACTGGTGTTGCCACCATGATAATCTTTATCTGACCCCTGGCCCTTCAGCCAAGTGATTACACACGGTAACCAGATGCCCCCCTGATGAGCGCTGTCCTGTTCAAGGTTTCTTCCTGATTAAGGGAGTTCTTCCTGCCATGGGTGCGTGTTTGGTGGGGGTTCAGGATCTGGGTTTCTAGGGTGTAATAGAGGACTCATAAATAAAGCTGGATACAATTTGTCGGTCACGCACATGTATTAAAGGCAGTCTTACACATTTGCTCACCCCTAACTGCTGCTTATACTTTTTTGGAACCGAGAGTAGGAAATGGCATCAGCATCAGATGCAGCTGTGGCTTGCAGACGCCGTTTACCGTCATTTCCAAAAGTTCAACTGAAGTGACCACAAGCAGATAAGGTAAACTCCCAGTACTGTTTCCCACTTATCAGAGAATAAAAACAGATTAAACTTGTTCTTTGTAGGTGGGAGACTGAGCACTGCTGTGGTTGTGTTGGGTAAAAGTCCGTCTCACCACCAAGATCTTAAAACTCTGATCTAGCATGAGTTTAGCTGAATCCCACTGCAGTATGCAGAGCTGCTGTTAGCTTAGCATGCTGAAATTTTAATATTTCATGACCAGCCCAGAGCCCAATCGATGCTGGTTTGGTGTTTAAACGTATCAAACCGGACCCATTTGATTGGGGCCCTTCTGGCAGCGCTACCAAGGAGCTGAGACGGCAGTTCTTGATCAGCAATCAACATATCATGGATGAGACGCATCCCTGAAAGCCTCAGTGAGCAGCAGTAACAGGTGATGAGTCCAGAGGAGTTAACTTGCTCAGTTTGAGGCCACGGCATGACAGCAACGCCCAGAGGTGTTCCTCCCACCTGTGTTTGTGTGACCTACATTTCTTTCATCCCTGCGCAAACAAGCCGTTCTTCCTGTGTGGTAAGCGAGAGGCAGAAGAAGAAGAAAAGGAACACGCCTTGTTCCAAGACTGACGATGTGTCTCGGTTGTGGAATGTGATAACACCAAACTCTTCCCACCTAAGCTCAGTTATTAACCAAGGATTAACCATCATGGAATTGGGGAGAGTGTGAAGAAGGTGTGATTGACAGACACACTGTGCAAAATATGTTCAATCAGCAGTCTTCATGTAAAAAAATATGTGTGAGTGTTATGAAACCCGTTATAACTTGTTCTGACGGAACAAAGGTTTGTCCCAGGTTCACACTACACAAAGACAAACATGGAGTGTGTGTGACATGATCAAAGCAACAACATCAGGGATCAAAGGCCTTTCTGTGACAGTCAGCCAAACATGGAAGCACCACATGTGAGGCGAACAAAGGACATCAATCAATTTTTCTTTCTTCATCATTACGGGAAAAAATCGTGTTAAAAAGCCAAGCACAGATTAATTGGGTTTCTAACTGGACTCGGGAACCACATGACCCGGGACCACCATGGTGGCCACTGATTAAATACTATTATTACCCTGGAGGCCACACCTCCTCAAAAATGCAGACATTGTGACCATCTGACTGCTTGATATCAGGTGATGACTCCATTCTTGTGTACAGGTTTATCTTGTGCTGCTGAAGTTTAAAAAAAAAACAAAAATCAAAGATAAATCAGCTCTTGAGCTGAACTGTGATGTAACCTCCACTCACTATCTCACGAGGAGACTGAAGATTTGTGCATTGTTGTCAAACAGCCACACTAATCAGCAGATTATCTCCTTACTATGAAACAGAGGTCAGCAGGACAGTTCACCCAACACCCCCCCGCCCACACACACACACACACACACACACACACACACACACACACACACACACACACACACACACAAAACCTTGAGTGCTCACTTTTTTCATACTTAGTTTTGGAACTATGAAACTTTAACACAGCTGATGTCAGAGCGGTTGAAGCTTGTATTTACCTGTAATGAAGACAGCTTTCCCATGAGCAGGTAGCAAGGAGGGCGTCATGGACGTCCTCAGGAAGGTGCATAGGCAGAAGCTGAGGCCAAGCAGCCCCATCAGCAATAATGTGGTGGGCAGGCAGAGTGTCCACAGCCGGTCAAGCAGAACTGTGGCCCCCAGCCACGCCACCAACGAGGGAATGGAGCTCATGTGGAAAGTTTGGATCTTCTTCATGGCACCACCCAAAAAAAAAGCCAAAACGAATAGGTAAATCCAGAAAGGAAGACTGTACGTGTCCATCATCAGGACCGACACAAAGGTACAGAGAGTACAGAGTGTGTGTGAGTGTGTGTGTGTGTGTGTGTGTGAGTGTGTGTGTGCTCTGGAGTTGCTTTTAGAGTGTGTGCCGAACAAGTGATCTGTCTCTCTCTGCTGTCGTTCAGTCATTCACAGCTCGTCTCTCTGCTGTGTGTTTATATAGAGGAGCTGGAGCAGGAGGAGGAGGAACAATCCTGCAAGACACACGCACACACAAACACTCGTGCGCGTGCACACACACACACTCACTGCATGTAGAGATAAGCACCCTGATTTTCTCGGTGGAAAAGCAAAGATTATAGAAGCTTAAAGGCAACATCAGAAAGTATAAAAACACAACTGAACAATGAAGAGGTTCATGTCGGGGTCATGTGATATCCACAAACCTCCACTGACTCTCTCAGACTTCCGGAGACATTCAGAGACTTCCATCATGTTGTATCCCCCCGGGAGGAGGAGGGGATGGGGGGGGGGATTCCTTTATTTCCATGGTGAGGTCAGCAGCACGTACTGTGCTACTCACCTGTCTGACACAGTTCCCTCCAGCTTTGGGTACACCTGGCTGAAGTCCCGTTCCTTTAATCCAACGGCATTTGACACACATGACATCCAAGACACGCACTACATGCAGCTCACGTGTTGCAACTAAGGTTTAGCGTGAGAACGTGGAAGCCATAGATTAAAGAGCAGTCAGACATCACGCAGGAGCTGCTGGCCACCTTGGAGATGCTGATTCAGGTCACGAATGATCGGTTCCTCAGACAATAGTGAACTTCTCTGGTGCTCTAAATGACTGCAGGTGTGAAAAACAGCCCTGCCACAAAGCCACCGTTGTTGCTGGTGTTAGCTGGATCTTATTTACGTGGGTCTGAAGCTGATTGAGACTTTGTTGTTCTGCAAAGAAATTCCTCCACACTGATGAGACAACAGAAATTCAAACAAACCACACGAAAGCTGGGGGCTAACTAAAACTAAGTGGGGGCTAATGTGGGCGGGGTGGCTGGAGCTCATGTGGCGTCAGATGGGACCACTGCTGAAGCCCAGTTATTGCAAAATCAAACTGAACTGAGCGAAAGGTTCAGTTTCAACAGAAGGCTCAGTGTTTCTATATATGAAGGCTTACGTGGGGGTCTCAACAAAAACCCAAAGTGTTTACCCATCATCGTCCTCATCATCATCATCCTGGGGGGGGAAAGGTGGAACAATGGCAGTAACAGGTGTGCTGCTCTCCTCTGCTTTTCAGTTGTCTTTACATTTGGTCTAGTTTCCAGTGAAATGTTGTTTCTGGGGACTTCTCCATTTTCTTTGCCTCAACAAGGCTTTGTGAGGAAGCTGGTTCTGCCGGGTCACTGCTGGGTATAACTTACATCATCTCTCCTTTTACGGCAACTGTTCCTCATCATGTGTTATGTGTGCAATGGGGGGTATGTAATCATGTGACCACCTGGTCAAAGCGGACAGCTTTGCTCTGCACGAAGGTTCTCACTCAGATGACTAACCGGCTCACAGCGAATAATGAAGTTGGAGATTCAGGTCAGTGTGTCCCTGCTGAATTCCAAACCAGTTGAGACTGAGACAGGCGGTCCATTTCGAGGGCCCGGTGAGCACGAGCAGATCTGATACAGCTGGTCTTTAAATGGTTAGGGATGGAGCCACTTTGACACCTCAAATAGGCTGAACGTCTCATGAAGTCTTCGCAGCCGATACTAGTCGGCCTGAAACCATCAGAGCTGAAGGCAGAATTTTAGAGAACAGAACATTCCAACATACTGTTTTTACAGTCTTTAACTTTTGATGTCCAGTAGGAAGGCAGAGATTAGGACAATAATAGGGAGGCAGAGATTCAACATCATTCAACACACCATCTTCGTTCACGAAGACGTCCATTGTCTTCGATAGCACGTTCACAGTCTGTGATCATTCATCAGAGGCTATTTGGTAACTTCCACCATCCACTCACTAAAAGGTTATTTCTCAGGTGTCTAAACACTATTTTATGATCCATGAAGACCACTAGTCGACACCACGTGAGCCTCGAAAAGAATCTCATAGAACGATTTCATATGAAATGTTAGAAATAGATTACGCCCGATGCAAATTACTGATCTAGCATGGAGGAACATTTAGTTTAATCTGGTAAAAAAACAGTCCAGGGTCTCATGAAGTAGTCAGTGTTAGTCTGGTATGTTAATATCCGTACACAACAATGGACAAAGGGAAACAAAACATCACCGTCCACCTGCTGATAACGGCCACACAACCCGCAACCTTGTTATCATTTGTTCATTTGTTCTGACAGACTTCTTAAATTGAGACATTAAATATTGCAAGACATCCAGGTTTATGAGTGTTTCTGCATTCCCATTCTTGTTCTCACACTTTTAAAGGTGTGTTTGAGGGTTCAGACTTGGTTTTAACATTCAGGGGTTTAGTTGTGATAGGTTTTGGGTTAGGGGCTAGGGAATGGATTAGGTCTATGAAAGTCCTCACAGAGATAGAATTACAAGAGAGAAAGAGAGAGAAAGCGTGTGTGTCTGGGTGTGTGTGTGCACGCGCATGTAGTTGTGTACGTGCACGTGTGTGTGTGTGTGTTTGTGTAAACTAGATCCATTTAACTACTGGATGTGAACATTCTGACCTGGTTCCCTTCACATGTACATGTGAACGAGTCAGATCAGAACAGTCAGCGCCCGGTCACCATGTGAAGTCACTTCCTGTTCACTGTGGCTGAAAAATGGGCTCTTTGTTTCTCTTGTTAGAAGATGGCGTGACACAAGGATGTCCAGCATGGACATCAGCTAACTGTCAAAACACCTCTTGTCCACGGTTACCAAGAACAGCAACAATAGCACATTGCTAATGACTCATTTAGCAATTATTGGTCCAATAGCGTGCACAATAATTAGTTGCTCCCACAGACAACATGTTGTTGCCTGTGGGAGCAACGTTAGCCTCCACTGATTCTTTTAGCCTCCAATGATTTTTTGGAAAAGTGTTCCAGTGGTCTAAAGTAATACCGTTAGCTCAGTAGTAGCCTCAAAGCAACAACTTCTGGCGGTCATTTCTGAGTTGGGTTTGTTACTGGATGGATGGATGGATGGATGGATGGATGGATGGATGGATGGATGGATGGATGGATGGATGGATGCATGGATGGATGAATGGATGGATGGATGCATGGATACATGGATACATGGATACATGGATGGATAGATGGATACATGGATACATGGATACATGGATGGATAGATGGATACATGGATACATGGATACATGGATACATGGATGGATGGATAGATGGATGGATGGATGGATGGATGCATGGGTGGATTGATGGATGTTTGAATGCTATTAGCTATTAACAAGCCCAGTTAATAGAGAGCAGCAAAAAATTGGGACATTTGAACATACAGCAATAGTTACATCACATGCTTTTATTCTTTTAAAAGGGCTCACATATATTTAAACTTTGCTTTTGATCAGCTGATAGTGTAGCTGTAGTGTCCATCTTATTAGCAGCTAACAGAGGCTAAATGAGCCCTCATGTTAAACTAATGGTATTCTCTGAGGGATAATCTGTCTGGTGGATTACTCAATGCTTAATCTGTCAGGTCACGAGCCCACTGGCAACAGCTGATCTAGTAGTGTCCATGACTAAGACCTGGTCCCATACCAACCACAATCATGTACTTGGACTCAGTGCATGTTCTTCCTGCTTCGAATGTGTTTTTGTCTCTGATTGGATTAAGGTTCAGAGTTCAATCGAAGCCTTTCCATCACAGTTGTGACCTAGACTCTGTTGGAACATCCACCCTGTTGCATGACTTTATGTGTGAACACGTGGAGCTCAGAGGTTTCATTTCCTCTTTGTTATGTGAACAACCTGTTGCTCCTAACATTCTGCTAATAGCTTTATTGGATTATACCTATTTGTTTACTGGGTGCCTGTGTGTGTAAGTTTTGCCAAAGTCATCTGTGCTTATGTGAGAGTTCTGGATGTTCTGCCGTGTGTGAACCAACAACAGCGTCCACAGCCAGAAAACAACCAATTTCCTGAATGTTTTGTGAGTCAATGCCATTGCAGACATTGGTGTAAATAAAAGGTAATTGAGATCCAAGTTTGTGTTGTTTAGCCAGGTTGCAGAGCCCTTGAGAGTCCCTGAGGAGTGTCCTTGTCACTGTTCATAGGACAATCGAAAGAGGCCATTTAGTAAATCACGTGTAATTAAATTAGTTAAAACAACTTCTCAAAAATATGAAATTAAAATTCTCTTCCTGAACTACAGTGGTTAGAAAGAATGTAAGAATCAGGCCTTGATGGGTCTGGACCTAGTTTGCTGAACATCACAACTGTGTCACCATTTTTCAGTCAGCTTTGATCCTCACTTAGCATTTTCTTTGTGAGGCAAAGAATCTGTGATTCCTAGCATTTGAAAGATCCTCAGCCAAATGATCTTTTCTGCTGTCCTCTGCTTGGAATGATTAGGATCGAAGGCAAAGTTGGGACTTTGATGCAACCTCCCAGAGAGATGGAATGCTAACAGGATTTATGAATTATCAATTTAAAGCGTTAAAAGTTATGGATATAGTGAGCACCAAACCCATGATGCTTTGACATTAGCCAACATGACACAGGGGCAAAAGGACAGAACTTAGTGGCTAGTAAAACAAATGGCCAGATCTGAAAACCAAAGTAGCTCAGCTAAATACCAGCCTAATCTGACCAAATGGCAGGTAGGCGGAAAGGAGACAAGGTGGAATCAGGACAATCAGGACAAGTGAGTATTATAACTAGAGAAAACACTGAAAGCAAGACCAAACAGAAAAAAGAGTGCTGCGAAACACATCCATCACAGGAGCCACTGGTGACATAGGAGAAGACACAGAGGTGGGACAATGTGTCTTCAAGCTGGTGGTGAGATACAATTTGGAGGATTTGCTTGATGGCTATTAAATTAAATTGTCAGAATCAATATGTGCATTAGGATTAGGGTCATTTTAAATGCAATTAATGCAGATGCAACTCACTGTTCTTGTAGCTGAGTGACAGTGGACCATGGGGGGGTGGGGGGTGGGGGGGGGGTACCTCCTGAATCACCAGATGGGTTCAAGTACAGACAAAACAACAGCTAATGAGTATGTAGCTTCAGGGAAGTGCTCCGTGCTCCAAAAAGCATCTCAGTTCTAAACATGAGTTAGCAGAGGCTTTAAATTATGATGTAATGCCTGGATAAATGTCATGGATCTTTTCATTCTCACAACCGCAAAGAGGAAACCTGGAATTCCTTAGGACCATTTTTGAATCGGAATTATAGGGATTATCCTCCCTGTGTAGTTTGTGATTAATCTGATTGAAAATAAAAATAACATTGGACATCCCTTTCACTGACTGATGAAAGTGTTCTTGGCCTGCACAGATGGTTGTTTTTCTGTTACAAAACTTCACGCTCTCTTCAGGATTGACTTCTGGATAATCTGTTGTAAAAACAGGAGTTCCTGAACACAAATGGATTAACAGGACGGGACATTGTGTCTCCATGTGCTTTGGCCTGGGATGTAGTTGTTGTTGTTTTGATCTGAGGTGTAAATTCACATTGTAGCTATTTCTGACCTAATGTTCCTGGTGGTGTGGTAGCAGGTGAGCTCATAAGCTGATTAGCCGTAGTAGCTGAGTGAAACAAGGCCTCAGCTTTGTCAGCATTCAATGTGAAACACTGAAAAACAGGCTGAGCTTCACTGAGAGAGAACACGCCACCCACGGAACACTCAGCATTTGCTTCAACTTCTGGTTGAGTGAACACTGGCAGGGTTGGCTGCTGCTCACTGACAACTTTAACTGGCTTTTATTCCTTTCGTACATTTGTTACCCAACCTGTGCTCACTCCATAAATGTAAATGTATCCTATTAGCTGTCTGGTCATCGATAACAAGATAGAATATTAATAGGGAACCTTCTGTGTGGTTCTCTGGATTAAAATTAGCCTCCCTGGTCTGTTCCAAACTACTGAATGTCAGTTGGCTCTACTCCTCTGACTGTCCAAGCTCATCTACAATGTGGACTGACAGGACAGGCATTCGGTCCATGTTTGCCTGGTCTCCCTTGGGGCTTGTTCACCATCCCTAGAAAGGTCTGCTCCAGTGTCTACACCTCCACCCAGATGTGGTTTTTTGGCCATGCTCCAATGTGTGTCCTCCTAGACTCTAGACCCACATTGAGGTTCAAGGTCGACACTTCGGCAACCATCTGGTCTAAATTCTGATGTTCTCCACATAAAAACGGCCATTGTTGACCACATAGTTGGCCACATGCTAGCCAGAGTAGCTTGGTTGGATACACTACAGACATCTGTTTCCACACCACTGTCAGCTTCGGCCTGTTGAATATTCCCTCACACCTCATCCAGGATCTCCTCATTTACTCTCAATAAATACATTTTGCTTTCGTATATTAACATGCATATGGACAATATCAAGAATCCCCTGACCAGAGGCTTCACTTCCGGCCTTGAGACTTTTGAATTTCAGTACCTTAAAAAATAAGCCAATACAAAAAATGAGCCAATCAATACAACTTGTTTAACCCTTATGTACTGCTTCTATGTTATGCCTTCACTTTATGGTCATGAAGTTATAAACTCCCCATCCAGCCTTTTAAATTTGTTACTTTTTAGTAACAAGTTTTGTGCTTACAGATGCAGATGTTGTGGCAGTGTCACTGAACCCTCTCATCTCTGGATGACTTCTGTTCACCATAAATGATCACTGTTATGCTGTTTTACCATTTCACTTTTTCAAGCGTCCCCCATGACCCCTCATAGACCAGCAGGTGTCTGTCTCTGCAGGAACCTGCTCAGAGACAGTGGTGGGAAAATGAGGGAACACAGACAGTTCTCATGGTAGTGTTGAGGTCCCCCTTGAACTGTCACCACTGTCCATTAAGAAATACACGCAAACCTAGCACCTCTACATGTATAAACTCTTAAAACAGTTTTTATTTTTCTATGTTTTGGGTCACTTTAGGTAAAAACCTTATATTTTAAGCTGTTTATGGTATTAGTGTTGCTGTCAAAAAACAGTATGCAAGGGTTAAGCCAGAATATAGGTTTTGAGGATTATTAGTTTGTTGCCTTTTGAATGTGTGTTCTCCTTAAAAAACTGTCCTAAATGTGATAAATATGTCATCGGCTAATGCTCACCCTCATGAGGCTTCACTACATTTCAGATGTGATGTTCAGCGTGTTCAGTGAGCTGATGCCAGCAAACTTCCTCTGACCCGAACATTCTGACCCACATATGGCAGATCAGGCGTAAGCATGTGGGCCGATGGTATGGACCCGTTGGCGACTTTGACCCTGCTCATAATGGGTTAATTGTTTCAAAAAGAACAGAGTTGAGAAGGTGGTGAATGCATGTTGTAAACATGGTATAGACACAACAACATCACATGACTGAAGCTGCCGAAGCTCAAGAGCTGGTCAGAATACCCTCTGACTGATGATAGCAGCAACAATAAATATATAATAGCAAATAGAGGTTTAGTCTTTTGTGAATAACAGTAATCATGCACAGTAATAAGGAAAAGAAGTGAATGCTAGAAGATTGAAACAATGTTGAGAGGTGGTCTGGTCTGATGAATCCTTTCACAGTCTAATGAATAGGGCTGTTTTCCATCCTGCGGATGAGCCTGGTGCATATGTGTGTGTCTTAACCAGGGGCACATGGGACGAGGAGGCACCATGAGAAGGCAAAGACAATGCTTCCACTACATCTATGTGTACCGTACAACCTACCTAAGCACTGTTGCAGACCGTGTTCCACCTTTAATGGAAACAACATTCCAGGATAACACAAAGCTAAAACAGCTGAGGAGCACAACAACAAGGTTGAGGTTTAGACTTAAAATTAACCAGGCCTCAGTCCAGTTGAGCGACTGTGGGATGTCCTGGACAAACCGGCCCACCTCGTAGCTTACAAAATGTAAAGGATCAACCACTCACATCTTAGTGCAGATACAAATAGCTCACCTTAAGGGGTCGAGAAGAGTCCAGCCTCAATGGGTCAGGGCTGTTTTTGTAACAGCACAATATTAAGCAGGAGGTCACATTTTTATATTTGATCAGTCTACACATAATATTATTATTGCACTGTACTTATACGTGTACATATATAATATATGAAAAATAATGTAAGAAAAGCATTTTCTATAAAAGTATGGCTGTGTGAGGGTGGATGCAGTAGAGTCGAGCAAAGAGCTGTTCCAGTAGATAATAGTATCGTCAGCATAGAGGTGTTGATCAGCATCGTTTATGGAGATGCAGAACCAAGTTAGGCCCAGGATGGATCCTTGAGGGACACTCTTATGGATATTTAGGGAATCAGACACAAAGTTTTCTGACTTCACTGGCGTCAGGTTTGCAAACAAGTGAAAACGGCTTGAGGACAGAACAATGCTGGAGAATCATGTGATCTACAGAGTCAAACGCCTGGTCCAGATGTATAGAGGCAGCTGAACAGAGCTGTACTGTATATTGTCCATAGCATTGATGATGTCATCAAGGCCCTTTAGGGTAGTGGCAATGTACCCATGGTTTTCAATTTAGGATGTGGTTCGAGTTAATAAAGTAATTGTTAGAATTTGGCTCAGAGAACTCCTCCAGTGACAATTTGAAGAGAGAAGAAGCATCACTGGATGGAGGAGGGGATTTTGGTTGAACAGGTCAGTGTTTGGAGCAGTAAAAACCAGTGCTGACTTGCCAGCCGTGATCATGCCACCAACTTTCATGGAGAAGAACATTTGTTTTCATAGATTTTACTGTTTTGCAGAGTGTATCAGGCGGTCCTGATTACCTGAAGGCAAGCCAGTCACCTGGAGACTGGTAAGACCTGGCCCCTTCTCCATAAGACATTTTTTTTCTTATCGTTGCTTATTGCTTATTTCTTACTATGGTCTACAGTCTGTTGTGTGGGGTTCATCCAAGCAGGATTCTGTGATACGTTCACTGTCATCCTGTTTTTTTTAGATAACACAAATTTGCAATGTTATCATGGCTTGAACAGAGACCTGGCCTGGGATGCTAGTCTCTCTACTTGGCCCTCTTAAGAGGATGCATATGAATACTTTTTGCTGTGGTGAAAACTGACGCTAAAATGACAGAAATTAATTTTCACACAGCAATTAGAAGAAGGCAGAGCAAAACTGTGTTTACTGATAGAAACCACTGGAAGTGGTCTGGATTTGGATTGGTTTGTCATAATAAAATCTCATTTATTAAAAAAAATGTTGTTTCTCAGAATTCAGGCTGGATTTCCTCACATGCCCACATGCTGCTTTTTGCTGACTGAAGATAATTATCAGCAGTTTTCAGCTCAGGTCCCCTGAGAAAACTTAGGACCACTTCCAGAAAAACAGTCATCCAACCTCAACCTCCTGTTCTGAACAGCTGCAGGCTCTGGATTCTGCCAGATTACTCCACAATCACAGACGTCAGGATCTCAGGCCTTCATTATATGAGCCAACAGTCCCGTGAGACAGAGAAGAAGGTCCTCGGGTCTCCGTCAACGACCTCTAGTCTGGCCTTTTTTCACTTTTAGAACACAATAGCTGCTCCTCGACGTGAATGTTGCTGTGCATTGTGCAAACAGATGGAATTCATTTCACTCATCTCCAACAGTTCTAATGTGCTGCTAATGTTGGGAAAATTAGCAAGATTAACCTAATCTAAATGTCCACATTCTCAAATTATAATTACAATGTTAGATCTGATTAATTAAATGGATTTAGTACATCAGATGAGATATAGGAGGAGGAGAAGCAAGAGGAAGAGACACGAGGAAGAGGAGCAGCAGAGAGATGGGAGGAGAGTCAGGAGGAAAGAAAAACAAAACAAAATAAACCACTTTTTATAAGAAAAAACGTTCAAAAAGTATGTATAAGCGTGTGTGTGTGCGTGCGTGCGTGCGTGAGTGTGTGTGTAGTTGAATATTGTGAATTTTGAAATTGGAACTGTTGTCTGGGACACTAGGGTCCCCTGCTGGATTTTACATGTTCCCACAGCCAAGCACTACTCTCACCAAGGATCTGCAATTATTTTTCGCTGTCAACATCAATGTATAATTAAATCAGATGATAGCATCTCTGCCACACAAGTGAAATGATAAATTACTCAAAAATAATTACTTCCTCAATTATAAAATATGAATCAATTTGTGAATTGGATTTAGACGTTTAAGAATCTGTATTTTGTTGCGACGAATCGTGAAGATTTGGGTAAGTTTTCACATATTAAAGCTGATTTCATTAGATCGCTGCAGGCACACTTCAACTTCCGGGTCACGACTCAAACAGGAAGTGAGTGTAACGTTACCATGGAAACGTCAGCCACCGTGGTAACAAGCTTATAACCTCGTATGTTTCGGCAGCGATGCTAAATATCTTAAAAGGTAAAATTAAGGACGACGTATGATTTGCATCTTTAACACTTAGCCTGTTGACGCTGGAGCAACAGTCGAGCAACAGCCTACGATATCGACTGACGCCGGGTCGATTAGCACGCTAACATTCATCAATATACCGCGCCGACCAATGAATCAGTCAATAATATAAGACGTTCCGGCCAGAATTAGGACGAAACAACATCTGGTGGCTCGGAAAGGTTCGTAATCCCTCTGCACTGAGCAGAGTCAGCACGGACGGATGTGAGTTAACGTGTACCTTGACGTTCCGGGGTCTCGGCAGCCCGATCCTCCGGGGCCCCGCCACGGCACCGTCACTCCTCCGCAGCTCTGGCTGACATGAGACGCCAGGGACCCTGGCCCACAGGCCCAACTGAGCAGGTTAGTATTCACACGTCTTCTCCTTCTAATCTGCACCAGAATCACAATTTCTGACAGAATATTGTACTCATTTCAAATTTGAGCCGATTACTCTGTGTGTTGTGTGACAGGGATTAATTACAAGTTAAAATGCAGGTTGTAGTAGTGACGAGGTAAGAGAGGGCGATTTCTGTCACAATTCGTTCACAATTCATATATATATACACTGAAAATATATACTACACAGGCAATGATGATTCAGATCTCACTCATATATTTTATTGAGGATGTACTGACTATAGATCCTTTTGTAAGTGGCAGTTGTGGTTACACGAAGTGGTCACGTGATCACCATCAGAATAAAATAATGTACATTTCCTCGGTCTGAAGGATGGATGCATTCTGTAGGAACCCAAACCGCACGGTGCCAGTGGCAGAGGACAACCCACACCGGGCCGATGTACCGCTTTGTTCTCGGACCAATGGCTGGAGCTGGCCGCCGCACCCATTCCAGCTGCTGGCCTGGTTGCTCTACATCTATTTTGCCATCACCACCTTCGGAGTGTTTGTGCCTCTGCTGCCAGCACACTGGATCCCTGCAGGCTACATTGTATCCTTACATTCAAACCTCATTTGATTTAAGATGGATGCAGGTGGACACAACGTCAGATAAATGTCATGTCCACAGAGATGGACCTGGGTTGGCATGCCAGCCCAAAGAATGATGTGGTTTGGATAGCACTGGGATGTTTTTGACCAGAAAACTTTCCACAACTGTTTGATTCCTGACCTGAACTCAGTGTACAGGTGTGATGTTTGCATGTCACCTGTGCGTCCACATCACCGCCGTATCCATTGACCCAGCTGACCACAATGTTCGAACCAAGAGCGACAGAGGTCCGGTTCCTGTCTTTGACCGCTCCAAACATCCTCACGTCATTGAGAACTGCCACTGCTACCTGTGCCAGGTGGATGTGTGAGTACTACTTTAAAACAATCAAATCAAACTTTAGTTAGCTCCCACAGAAAATGAAGGATCCAGAAACCAGAGCAAAGTTTGCTGTAAACGGTGGTAATCCTGAAGTAGGTGGTAATCCTACTGTACCTGCTCGTACACGAACACGCTGTCATCATAAGCAGCTGCTGTTGTCAGCAGCCAGGTGAACAATCAAAAGTTGTGATTGATGTCTAACAAGAATCCTTTTGTTCCTACATTTAGCACCACACCAGGCTTGTGAGTGCTCAGGTAGGTCTGAGAATTGGTTCCTGTTTTACCTGTAGAGTCTTGTTAAGGTTGTCCTTCTGTCTGTTGAGGAACTAAACTCTGAAGAACTACAGTCTGAGTCCCATTTAAAGGTGTGTGTTTGTGTGTGTGTTTGTGTGTTTCAGGGGACCCAAGTCCAAGCACTGCAGTTCTTGCAATAAATGTGTTGCTAACTTTGACCATCATTGTCGATGGCTGAACAACTGTGTCGGCAGCAGGAACTACAAGTGAGTCAATTGTTCACTGTGTCCTGTATTCAGACTGTTCTCTAGCAGCGGCTCTACGCTGTATTAGTGTGTATTCAGTTCTGCTGTGTTGCTGCTCCCCAGGTTGTTCCTCCACAGTGTTCTCTCAGCCCTGCTGGGGATCTGCTTTGTCCTGGTTGTTGCCTCCTACGTGTTTGTGGAGTTTTTTTTGCATCCATCCAGACTGCGCACCAACCAGCACTTCCTGTGTAAGTCACCTGACCTCTGCAGCCATTTGCAGCCAGGATTCCTTCAAAAGCTATGTGGCCTTTCAGAAATGCTCCCGACATTTTTCTCAACATATACAACACATTCATTCCACCAGTTTTTAAGGTTTGCCAGGAAGATGTGACTTTTGCAAAGTCTGCTTTCCCTTTGTGAACATTTCTTTAGCAACAATCGTAACACTAAGGGTACACACACCCCGGAGTTTTTCAATAACAAACACTTAACAAATGAGACAAAACAGAACTCATTTACCAAATGTTCCTCTCATCTTCTGATGATCTGAGCCCAACTGGTGGCCGCGGTTACTGTGTTGCAGTGAGGAACGATTCGTCGGTGTGGTTCGTGTTCTTGCCGGTGGCCCCGCTGAGCTCGGCTGCTGCAGTGATTCCTGGCCTGGCCGCGGTCACCATTACGCTGGCATTGCTGTCGTCTGTGCTGCTCTCTCACTTGCTCTGCTTTCACATCTACCTGAGTAAGACCCACTCACCATTCACCCGGAGCCCGTAACTACAAACGAACAGACCTGAACAGCAGAGTAAGACGACTGTGTGCTTAGTGTGGAACAGACTCAGCACTTACGAGTACATCGTGCGACAGCGTCACCGTCACGGCAGAAGAGACTCCAGGAAAACAGCAGCAGCAGTTCCATCAGTCAGCCTCTTCAACGTAATTTACATCCTTCCAGTCGATATGTTCAAACTTCGTCTGAATCGAAGCCTCAATTGGTTGCCAGAATAATTAGTCTTTCATGTACTTACTCATGATGCATATGAGCTGTTTGAATCTAACGTTTGTTCCTCCATGTCAGGATGCGGACGGTCCGTCGCCCCAGGGTTTCACCCAGCCTCAGATGGACAACGAGGAAGGTCCCACTGTGGCTGTGCACGGGGAACCCGCGTAAGTGTTGTGGAATTATTGAGGAATGTCAATGAACGAAAGGTTAGTTGGACTACAAATGGGAGGAATCAAAAACTGCAGCTGCAGTACTACTTACTCTCAGAGTTGACTTCAGGACCTGTTCTGTAAAGTAAAGAAGATTTGTTTGTCTGTTAGGACATTGGTGAAGAGCAGAGTGAGAACCGTGTCCAGTCCTGTTGTGGAAGAGGCCAACATGTCTTCAGAGCTCAATGCAGCGGCACCCACACGCCGCCGCACACAGGTAAGGCTGGTGTTGTCACCGTGGACACGAAACTTTCACTCTTCCTCATGAGCGTCTTTGTACGTTCAAAGAAAAAAAAGAGGAAGAGCCAGAAAGTTCCATCAGAGATGACCAGAGATCATAGCCCGAACAGCGGCCTTCCCCCAGGTGAGCTCGCTCCTCTTTTCTGCAGTTTGTGTGTGAAAGTGTCCCAGTATCATACTGATATACAGTGATCCCTCGCTATATCGCGGTTCATCTTTCGCTGCTTCGCGGATTTTTTTTTTTTTTTTTACAGTGCCTCTGAATCCTGATTGGCTCAGGGGCTTTACTGTTGTCTAGAAATAAAATATTGACGCTGTACTGTATTGATTTTTCACTTGTCAACAGTTTTCGTTTCTGTACATTCTGCCAACTTTACGTTTGCATTTTTTCAATTGAAGACACACGTGTTGATAAAGAGGAGGACGGACTAACACTTGGTCGCTTAGCAACCATGGTGAGAATGGCCACTGAACTTCAGCGCACGGCACAAGAATGGGACCCTTTGATGAGTCGTTCATTGCAGTTCTCAAATATAATTGAAGGTGGCATATCCGTTTATAAAAATCTTCTTGCCCAGAAAAAGAAAGAGCGCCAACAACTACCCATAACAATGTTCTTCTCTCGGAGAAAGACTCAGTAGAAACAGACGCTACAGCGGAGCGGAGTCAGGACGCAGAGGCACAGCTGGGACTGGGAAATACGCGAGTGACAATGTTTCCAATCTTGTATTACTAGATTAAAATTATTGTTTTAAACAAATTTTAGTCTTTAAAACAGGTTTTGATGTTTGGTTTCATTCTACTGTTCAGTATTGCATTGTAAAATAATTAAAAAAAATAAAGTTGCTACTTCGCGGATTTCACTTTTCGCGTGTTACTTTTGGAATGCAACTCCCGCGATAAACGAGGGATCACTGTATATCGTTAATGGTTACTGGATTACTGGTTCAGCAGAGTCTAATCTGGATGTGTTTTTGTTTCCCAAGCAGATGCCAGCAGTACGTCTTCCGTGTCCCTGGCTCAGAGAATTCCTTTCCCAGCGTTTCCTCTGAGGGCCTCCCTGCCCCCTCTGGCCCCGGCCCTGGGTCCAGTACAGGCGGCCGCCCCTCCTGCTGAGTACCATTCAGACTCTGCAGAGTCTCTGGAGGAGATACCCATGGTGTTGGCTAAGCTGGGTTCTTCTCTGACAGTTGGAGACTCGTCCAGGTTCTCACAGAGGACTGTCTCCGCATTTCCTCCACAGTCCTCCCACTGCAGGACTAAAAGGAAGGCCTCAGCATCCAGAAATAATAAGAGTACTGGGGAGCTGATGTTTGAAATGTCCTCCACCCAGCCCCCCACCGTGTTTGTCAGCAGGGCCAGTGGAGACACCACTGTTACCTGCCAAGACAGTCCCACACTGGGTCAGAGGGAGACTGGGATCATGTGAATGGACCTACGGGCTAATGAGACACTCCAGTTTCTGCTTTTATATGTTTTTATTTGTTTTTAATCAATCCCAGTGGACGTCAAAGCCTTCTGGTCACTTGTAGCAGCCTTCACTCTGCAGCCGTGCTGACACTAATGAACGACTGTCGGAGGGTCAGAATAACACAAGTCACTATTTACTGTTTGTATCTTTTTTATTTATAGAAATTTTTCCCAGTGATTTTTCCAACAATATAGATCAGGTCGAGTCCTGAAGGTTAACCTGCACCAGCCAGAGCCGCTCTGGTCATGTGACTATGAGATGGCGAGGCAGTCACACGATGAAGGGCATTTTAGGCGACACTTGGTGCTTTTTATCAATAAATACTATAACTGTATAGCGTCTCCTGTCGTCGTCGGATTCAGTAATCTGCTCAGTGAAACATCTGGTTCCGCTGCTTCCTGGCTGGTGAACGTGAGCACTAAACTATTGTGTCACTTCCTGTTGTGTTGGGCTCACTAAAACACTCAAAAGTGAATATTTGTTTAAATTGAGTTGTAGACTCAGAAGCTTTTCCTTCAGCTGGATCTCGTGGGGAGTCAACTCATACCGAGCTAGTCGGAACTGAAGAAGCCTCTCTGTTTGAGAACCTGTGTGAATTCTGAATAATATTTTTACTCTGAGCGCATCACTGCTATTTCTGTTATTTCACACATGTTGAAAAATGGGACTTCTAAGCACCCGTCCAAGTGTTGACGTGTAAAACTGAAAATAACATTGAAAACATCAGATGTAACATCAATAATGTTGTCGTTCTGGTTCTGAGTCCATCCAGACTCAGACCGATCGGTAGCAGATACGGGAGCTGGCTCACGGAGTCCCTCTGTCAGAGAGTCTGGACTCCGTCCTGGACTGCAGGACCTCTGTGATCCCGCTGAATGCTGACACCAGATCTTTGACACTGGCACTTGAATGCAGCGCCTCGTCCCTCTCTTTCCTCTTCATCTTTCTCGGATTCTCATTCAAACTCTTGGACCGAAGAGTCGGGTACATCTGATCCTCCCCCACCAGAAACTCCTCCTCCACTTTGTTACTATGGCGATTGTGCCCATTATCAGATCCACTGCAGGTTGTCTCCGCATCTTGTTTATCCTCAGAGGAAGGTTGGACTCTGCAATGAGACCCACTTGAGTCCACAAAGGGGGTGACAGTAGTTGCTGTCTCTTGGTGGGCGGGGCTACAGAAGATGCCGCCAATGGACTTCCTGTGCGAAGCCAAGGTCCCGTGGGTTGGAGAGGATGACCTCACTAGAGGAAAAGATGCTGCTGCCTCTAGACGGACTTTCTCCAATGGATGCCAGTCTTGACTGGCATCCATTGGAGTCGGAGCCTCAGCACAGCCGTTCTGGGGGGGGCTGAGGCTGCTACTGCATGGTGAGATCAGGATGTTGATGTTGGACAGAGAATGCGCTCTCTCCTTCCGCCCCGATACCTCTAGACTCGATCCAAACTCCTTCACCACATCTGGAATTAGAAGGTTATGGTTGTCAGATATGGCCAGAGAAGATATGTTCAAAGCTTTTAAGGTTCTAGCATGGTACACACGCACACACGCACACACACACACACACAGACACACTCCATTGTACCTGTAGTGTTTCCTGCCTCGGTGCTTCTGCCTGGTGCCTCCAGACCCGGTCCCTCAGTGTCTCCAGACACAGACCCCCTGTCGTGGTGCTCCAGCTGGTATCGGAACAGACTGTATCCGTCTCCACTGTTGACACTGCCGTGTCGCAGCAGAGAAAGCTCACAGACCGACGAGCCTCGGGAGCGCGTGGCGAAGAGCTCGTCTCGCTCCACCCCTGCCAGTTTCTCCAGCGCGTGCATCATGCGTCCGGAAAACTCCTCCAGCTGAGCCAGGCGGAGGTCCACTGTCTGCAAGGATGCCTTCATGGAGTGCTCCCTCTCATTCACTTCCTCCAGACGCATGAACATGTTCTCCACCCTGAACAGACAGTGAACAATCGCAACCTTCAGTCACCAGATCATAATGGACATAAAACCTCAGTGATGGACAGTCAGAACCTGTCCTGACCTCTCTGATGTCACCCGGATTCTCTCGTTGTTGGACGACTGTTTCTCGTCATCTTTTTCTCGGAAATATTCCTCAACACACTGCTCCTCAAACTCGTGCAGGCTCTTCAACTCATCCAAATTCAGCACCAGCTCTGAGGAAATGACAACAATCAGCTGAAACAGCAGGAGAACCTGAAGTTTGAAGCTCAGAAAGCAGTCTTACGGAGTCCTCGCTCCCGATGATCACGTTCGCCGTCTGGCCTCTGACGACAGGGACAGAACAGTCGCCTCAGGAGGATGTAGATGTGGGAGATAATAATGAGGGGAGGGGGCAGTATGGGACGGTCATGGAAGGTCATGATAAGCTGATATCGCTGGAACTTCCACACCTGGTTGGAGATGGACTTCACCTCAAAGAAGGTGTTACTGTTGACGAGAAGAGGCGTCACAAAACCGCCACGTGAGTAGATCTTAATTCGCTGAAATCAGTGATTCATTTCAGTGAAAACAAACCAAAGGTGAGAAATGTTTAAAGAATCAAGTATATATTTTGTTACTTAACAGAATATCCTGGCGGACTCACTTATAATAATACAAAAAAACAGCTAAGGGGAAAGGCTGTAATCCCCCTATAATATAATTACCATTATGATTCTTATGTTAAAAATAGATCACGACAGCTGTAGACCTGAAGTATATCTGATAAAAATGTGGTCAATGCTGATTGACTGACTTAAAGACGGCAATAAGCAGGTTGACCAGCAGGATGTTGGCGACCAGCAGGTAACACGCCATGATGGCCGGCGTCAGCCAGGCTCCAGGAATACAGGGAGGAAGCTTCTTCCCATCTTCATCATACAGGTTGTCTCCACATGGAGCTTAGGGGAAACATGTGATCGTCTTCACATTTTCCATTATTGTAGCATATTCTGTAATTTCCTGTTTGACCGTGTCAGATACTTACGATTGATTTCCATCGCATAAACTTTTGTTCGGTGGAGAAGAGAAAAATAAAAGGGTGAAACAGTCAAAAAAGAGTGAGAAGTCAAAAAGTAAGCGACAAAGTAAAGATGTTTCTGCAGGTTATTAGTCGAGCCTCATCAATAGTAGGAACATTGTTATATTTCATAAATACTGAATTCAAATATATAAATACTGCTCGTGTACAGCTAAATGTTCATCTTGAAATTACAACCAGTTAAAATTTTAGGAGCCAAAAGCACGGAACATCTTTCACCCTGTAAAGGCAGCGAGAAAAATCACCAATCAGAGAAGGAGCAGCAGCGTGACTGAGAATCTTACTATGAACTCTAGTCTTACGGTCTATGGAGTCAGCAAACACCTCTCCGTAGATCATCCAGTACGGCATGTAGAAGATGTTTCGCGCCAAGCGCCAGGTCGGCTCCTCGTCGGGGTGAAGGATGGCCTGGCGGGCAACGCCGAAACTCATCAGCACCACCAACATGATGACCACAAAGTACAGCATATCGATCATCTGCAAGAAATGTCAGCACTGATGACGACTCAGCGGTTTCTGGCCAGACCAGCTTATGATACTTCTGGGACATCAGAGGAGAGACTATTTAGCTGATATAGATGCTATGCTAGTAGTCACTATTTGAAGAAATTCCTACAACGAAAATATTTTTCACTGGGGTTCAAAAGCTATTACAGCTGGGATGGGGGCTGATACCATTTTGCCGATCATCATGACGTAGGGTCCAAGGTATTTGTTGACTCCAAAGATGTCGAGGACTCTGATGTACCAGAAGATGATGTCGACGCAGTAGATGACCCGTCCATAACCCATGGAGGGCTCGTTCTGCAGCCGTAGCAGCAGACCCAGCAGGAAGACAGAGATGGCCACCAAGTCTGTGATGTTCCAATAATCCTCCAACCACACATTGATCTTCTGTTTCAGTTTCCCTGGTTCAGACATCAGGATCTGAGAGCGTTGATAAAAATTGAGCTCATATTTGAGGCGGAAAACTTCGAATTCAGCATCCAAGTCAACATAATTCATCAAATACCTTTACTGGACTTTAATAACATAAGAGCCGGTTAGAGATAAAAGTAGACCCTTAACATTCTTAATGGAGCATAAGGAGCTGGACATCAGATTATGGTCATGAAAGCCCTCACAAAGATAGAAGGACAAGGGTGTGTGTACCTGTCGGACTTTCTCCAGTCCGAGTGTGATGATGTAAGCGATCACGGTCCACTCCTGAAGAGACGGCCATCGTTCCATCTTCACCAGGATGATGTAGTTATACAACATGAGGTAGACCAGGTAGGAGATCTAACACACACACACACACACACACACACACACACACACACACGCACACACGCCATTTGATTTGTGCTGTGTATGGTGATGATGTGTTATTAACTCATTATTTCTATAATAGTAACATATATATTGTATATCTAAACTCACCGTATTGAACCAGAATTTTGTGAATGGAGCGTTATAGAACTCAAAGATCGTCCTCACAACTGGAGTTCTCCTCTTGATTTTGTTCTGCTCTTCCTCATCATCGCCTTTCTTTGATGTAGCGTCCAGGTTGGAGGCGGCGTCCTGGGACAAGTGTGCTTTCATCACAATGCTGAGTGGACAGAACAGCAAGGGTGGTTCTGCAGGGTCGTTACCTTGCTGGATTTGCTGTCCTCGTCTTTGGTTCCGCGGTCCTCGTTGTTTCTATTTGGACGATTTGAAGCTTCATCTCCAAGACGAAAGTCCAGCAGGAGAATCGCAGGTGGGAAAATGATGCCGAGGATCACCTGCAGACGACGATGCCATTACTCTATTATGATTGCATCATGTTGTGTCGTAGACATGTCCATCCAGGAGCTTTTTTCTGTTGTGCAGGATTTAAATATCCCAGTGTGTCACATGCAGCTTGAGCATACAGTAATGCTACTCTTGTCCTCTTGTGTCCACTTTAAGAATGAACTTTAGAGAATTGAACTTTATTTCTGAACAACTGACACAGCCACATGTTTTACTTATTTAATTATTTTCTTCTCCTGCTATCTTTATTCTCTTGTACCTTTAAAATCTTCACACAACAATGACCCCATCTGGCAGGACCGTTAGTTTATCTAATCATCCCAGTAGTTCCAGCGATCTGAAGCTGTTTCACCTTCCAGCAGATGGTGATACTAACAAACGGTTCTGGTTCCACTCTAGTCATTCAGCACTGGTTTTACCTTTCCGCCTCTACTGAGCTGTGGGTACCGACTGAAAGAATGATGGGCCAACTCCAGATAACCACTATCACCACAACCATAAGACCGCTCCTTTAAAATGGCCTGTAATCCTCATTTCCAGCAAAAGGTGAATAATGACAACGTTCATCAACACAATATAAAAAAGATCTGTAGCAGGCGACGAAAATAGGTTGAGATAGTTTACAGTATAGTTGTGTGTCACTTGGTTCATTGTGTCATTGGTCACCTTCAGACTGTTGCTCTTCCCCATCCTCAGGCAGCCCATCCACATGTCAGTCAGCAGCATCTGGCTGCAGGTGTGAGCGATGAAGTCACGATGTTTGGCAGCGACAGCCAGCTTCAGACACGTGGAGTTGCTCCAGTTCTTCAGCTCGTACGTCAGCAACTTCATGGCCACCTGCTCGTCGCGTTTGTAGGACTGATCCAGCAGTTCATAAGCCAACTGGCCAAATTCCCTGTGCAGGACACAAACACAACACAGCCATCAACCACATCTTCACAAGACACTCTGGTCCCTGGTCCTTCTGGGACTCACCTGGAATTGTTCTCCAGATCCTGAAAAATATCATCCACCAGTTCGCTCTGGGAGGACTCGTGGGCCATGGCCTTGTACAGTTTGCAGGCCACCAGGGCCTTGGCCATGGCCTCCTCCCCGTGTTGCCACAGGAACAGGGCCATGGTCTGGCGCTTTGTCAGCACAGCCCAAATCATCAGCTCGTGGAAGGGATACTGGAACCTGCTGACCTCAGGGTCGTCCACATCGACATCCAACTCCTCCTCCTTCTTCTTGCTCTTTTTCCCTCTTCCTTTCGAACGTGGTTCATCGTCCTGCAGGAGCCCCGATGAGACCACATCAGTCCAGGTGAGGTCAAATATGAGGGCAGATGATTTAAACAATAAAAAGAGCAAACCTCCATCCCCAGAAGTTTCAGAGCTTTAGGCTGCAAAAGAAAAGAGGCATCATTTGAGTTACACATCAAACAGGTGTGTTTCAGACCTGAGCTGTGTGTAAGGTAACGTAAATGATGCTATATGTAAAGCAGCTTGAGATTAAGATCTATGGTATTAGATGGCTAATTGATGGCTAGGCTGCCGTTGTCATAACGATGTAGAGATGCTACCCAGTTCATTCTGTGTTGATGTGTATGTGCTCACTCTCTTCAAGCCATATAAGTGGTTGTACAGTGTCCTGAAACTCTTCCTGGTGTATTTGCAGCGGTAGGCTCCTCCCATCAGGACCTCCAGCACCAGTCCAATGTCGATCAGTGTGATCTGGTAATCTGGAGGAAGATTCCCCTAAAACACATACAGTATCTCCTCCTCACTGTCGCGTCCTTCCAGACAAAAGCATCGTCCTTCACTAACAAGCGGTGCGATTCATCAAAAACAAAACTCACCTTTTTCACATCTCGCACCACAATGTGAAGCGTGTTTACTGGTCCCAGCTTCTGCAACACAATAAACTGGGTTGTTACTGGGTGCTAGAATGTGTAAGGAAGTTTGTGACATAATCAGTAACTGAGTGTGAGTTGATGAGCAGTCGAAGACGGTCTGAACACATCTGGTCAGTTTCATCATGCAGATGTTTCATTTTCAGAGAAATTTCAGAGCAAGTCGTTTTATTCAACCTTAAACCGAATGATTCACACACTTCCAGTTACAGATCAGCAGGTAGAGGAAGTCTGGAGTGCGAAAAAGGAAAACCAGTAGTGGGTCAGCAACACGCAGCCTCACCGTGTTGTAAAGTTCCTCCAGGCGAGGAATCGTCAGGAAGTGATTCATATTCACGCCGTTCTCGATCAGCAGCTTGACAAAGTCCACCCTGTCCAACACCAGAGCATCCATCATGGCCTGTTCCAGGGAGTTCACCTGTGATGACATCACCGTGGTCACATCACAATATCCTCAATGACCACAAATGCTGAAAGAACCCCCCCCAGACCGATCCGATTCTGGCCAGCGTGCTCCTGTTATAGTTTGCAGCAGATGTTTTTGGAACAGGACACTCTTCACATGTCTAAAAATTATTTTTCAGGATTTCACATTGACGGTGTGATGGAAGTGTGACTTGTTACAACGTAGGTGCGGTTGAAATCAGCGCTACTCTTTTATACGTTACAGGTCACTTGCATTAGCAGACCGCGTGCAAGGAGCAATGAGATTAGTTAGCAATAAAATGAGCAAACATATTTCTACTAATGTTCATGACTGAAATGCAAGTGGTCCGAAAACAAAACAAAAACCAAGCACTGAAGCAGACAATGTAATAAACTATGAGATTTGGGTTTGGTAGCTGATGTTTATTAAGCTTTGAGATGGTTTCAATGGTTAAAAAGATGCGTTACTGAAGAACAAACAATTTTATGGCTCTTTTACCCAGTTGAGTAGCTCCAGTTTTCGGGGGTCAGTCTCTTCAGGTACTTCAGGTTTGCTTTTGCCTCCTTTACACTTTTTCCCCCTGGCTTTGCCTTTACCTCCTCCTGCTGCAGCTTGCTGGACCTTCGGACTTTTCGGGCGCTCAGTGGGTAAACTGCACACAGGCTGCGGAAAACAAAGGCCGGAATAGTAAAACCGATTCATTTAAATTTAACATGGTTCAATTCCAGCAGATGAGGACTTACAGGTGCATGGAGGCCAAACACGAAGATTTGACTGCGAGCAATGTCCACTCTGTTCCAGGCCAGAGCTAAACTGAGCTGATCTGCTGCTGACGCGTTGGTGCCTGCACCAGGTCAGACACAATGTTCAGCATGTTGCATTGCCACATTTAGGTGTAAGTCAGCCCCATTTCAGGTTTGGCAGTCAAATGGAAAACATATTTCTACCTTTCTATCTGAGTAAATGTTGAAAACTTCACATAAGAAAGGTGAAATACCTTTAAGAAGAGCCGTCAGGATAGACATCTCGATATCCTGCTGCCCTTCTAAACCCATCCTGAACACCGTGATCTACAAACAACAACCATTAATACAAACAGTCAGACGTGAAAAACTGGAGGCACAAACAGCAGTCAGCGGTACAATAGTCAGAGGGGAAGCAACAGTCAGTAGGACAACATTCAGAGACAACAACAACAACAGTCGATGGTACAACAGTCAGAAGCAACATTAGTAGTCGGCTGTGCAAACAACTTTTAGCTACAAACAACAGAGGCAACACAGTCAGTGGTACAACTGAGGCACAAGCAAGAGTCAGATGTGATGGTTAAGAAGGCTCAACACACACACACACACACACACACACACACACACACACACACACACACACACACACACACGCACACACACACACACACGCACACACACACACATGTGGGGGTGTGCCTGTGTACCTTGTGAATGTTATATCCAGAAGGAACTCTAAATCACCCTTATAATGTCTTTCTATTTAAAATTGTATCCATTTATTTGTGCAAAGTCAGATCTATGCAACAGAAGGTACATCTTTACAGAGAAAACAATGTGATTCTCAGTTGTAACACAAAACACTCACACACAAGCAGATGTAGAATCCCATCCTGCCGCTTCAGTTTTTATCTGCAGCTTTTACTGAGAACAATTCGTGTGAACTGTTGCAGTGTTTTAATCTGAATACAATCATCTTAAGTGATGTGATTTAGTTTAAATGTATATTCTGCTGCAGCTGGCCGTAGGAAGAAGCAGATGACTGTGGGATTAAATAAGGGGAGGTCACAGGACAATCTCCATTAAGTGGAGCAGTTTTCCGTTGCTTTTATCATCAGTGTTCGCCCAGCATGCCTTTTGTTTGTCCTTCATGATCGAAACAAGAGGCGACCCAAACCACCGCAACACGGACCTACCAAAGATTTCTTCTTCATGCACTCCATCACCATGAGAACGATTTGTTGCGCCTGGAGGCGACTGTAGTTAAACGTTTTCTGGATGGTGACCAGCAACTGGTCTTTGATGTTGTCACTCAGCATCCTGGGGCCACAAACACAAGTCAATCGCTTGACACCATCCCGGACAGATGAAACCATGTGATCCTTTTTCATCGCGCCACACTTTCAATCGATTCAGGACGCTGTGCAACTCACCCGTCTTCTTCGCAGTATCTGTGTGCAAAGGAGATGATGTCAGAGGCTCGGCCGCTGCCGTCACAGATGACAACAGGCACGGGGGGCTCCTCCCTTAGACTCTCTAACATTATGGAAATGACATTGGGACCGCCTTCCAGGATCAGACACACCACAGGAACACCCTGGCCCAGACCTGTCACACACAAAGAGTTTTCCCTGTTATTTTAGATTAAATGTCCCCTTAAAGGTGGGAACAATCAATGGTCTGCTATCTCTGAGTGGTTTCCCATGACTGACGTGTGTTAATCTTCTGCAGGGCGATGTGTTTTTCCAACTGCCGACGGAGACGGACCTCGGCTCCGTACTTCCCGGTGGTCCCGTTATCGGACAGGATGAAGTGCGAGTGGCTGCTGTTCAGGGCCGACAACTTGCTAAATGGGTTGGACATCATCTGGTAGGGTCGAGTCACCTGAGAAGGGATGAAAAACTGCTCACAGTGGAGTCACAACTCACTCACAGCCCAATCAGACGACCATCAGTACCACGGTTTTATTTGGTGTAATCCTAAATATTCTTCCAAAGATCAGTCAGATAAGCTCTTCTCCCTTTTTTGGCTTGAGCCATTCTGACATAACTTTTTAATCTGTTTTCACCCAGTCTGTCTTACATCTCTCCCAATAAGGTCCTCTTTGTTCTCGATAATGCCCCAGGGAGCGATGCCAATTGCACAAACTTTCCCTCTGGACTTGGACGAATGGTCTTTGAGAGCATCTCCAACGTGGCTGATCACTCCTGAAAACAACAGGTTTATCAATCCCAGAGGAAGATTTCCATCATTCTCACTGCGTGGTCTCAGAGTCGCACCTGTGTTGACCCCCCCGGTGAAGATCCAGGCTCCGGTGGTCACGGCCGCTTTGATCAACCCTTTTCCAAACACCTGCTTTAATTTAGGAGGCAGGTCAAAGTTCTGCAGACCCCCGTGGACCGATATAAGCAACGTGGGAAGCTCCAACTGCCATTCCTTTACCATCAGATGCAGCAGATTGTCTGGCTTAGAGTCATAGGAGACCCGAATGTACTGCGGACATGACAAAGGTGGTATTGATCCAGACCAGGAGACATTTTGTTCCCGGCAACATTATAAAATGGAAGCATGGAGCTCACCGTCGCCTTGTTGACTTGTCCTCCTCCCTGAAACTCGAGAACACCGTAGGTGTCAGTGGGGGAGGGCTGGGTGTGTTTGAGGATGCTCCATTTCTCTGTAGTTCGGACATCCACGTCCACCAGGGGAGCTCCCTCCTCTTTGTTCCCCACTGGGAGGAAATGATGTTGTGCTATCAGCTGGCCACAGCTACACCTGTGTAGCATTTAGATTTTAATTTTAGACATGACAAATACCTGGGAACCGCCTGGTTCTGCTCTGCCAAACAGAAGCTTTTCTTTTAATCTCAAATGAAGAAGCCTGGCGTCATGGTTACTGAGCTATGTACCTGCGTGTGTGAGAAACTTAAAGCCAAAGGTGTGTCTTACCGGCTGCTGTCTTTACTGACAACAATCTGGACACATTCTCTTTTCTGGAAGGTTTTTTCAATCCACACCCTCTGAATCTGGAGAATGGGATGAGAATATCAAAAAAGAACATAGGCATAGAGAGGAGAGGAGAGGGGAGAGGAGAGGAGAGGAGAGGAGAGGAGAGGAGAGGGAGAGGAGAGGAGAGGAGAGGAGAGGGAGAGGAGAGGAGGACGAGGAGAGGGAGGAGAGGGAGGAGGAGGAGAGGAGACGGGAGGATAAGGAGGAGAGGAGGAGGGGGGGGAGAGAGGAGAGG
>NC_042297.1:10318042-10328042 GCF_901000725.2 Takifugu rubripes | reverse complement strand
AAAAAACAACAGGACCTGTTCAAAATGTCCTAGAACAATATCACAGTTTACCTGCTTGATCTTCTTTTAAGTTTTGATATTTAAGCTAAGAAAATGTCTTTAAATTGTTGACTCAGTTCTGGAAGCATTACCACCGTGTTGATTCACATAAACATGTTTGTGATTCCTATCAGATATTAATGTGTGATGAACTTTAGACCACTGCTGGAATGGTTCCTTTTGAACTGATCAAAAAGGTCTCATGGAGACGGGTGGAACCTTGAAACGTTTAATTTACCTCAATCTTAGTTTATCAGTTTGGAACAATTATATGCAATTCTTTGTTATTAGGCTGTGAATCCTGAACAGATTGTTAACATTAGCACAACCTTTCCTGTAGTTTCTGTGGTAACCAAAGAAACTGATTGGATAAAAACCAGAAGACCTTGTATCACAGATAAATGCAGCTGCTGGGGAAAAAACATCGCAATGCTGGTTAGTTCTTTTGGTGCACACCAAGAAACTAAAAACCTTTTAAAATGCACAAGATTTGAATACAAACACATTTGGAAATGATGTTTTTGCATATCCGATTTTGTATTGATGGTAAAATATGCTACTTCCACATTCTCAGAGCTTCTCAGACAAACTTTAACCTAACTCACACACTGAACTGGATATTACTCTTTTTTCCTCTTCCCATAATTCTCTGTTCTCCTCTCATTTCAATCCTCTCCTCCTCCTCTTTTCAGGCTCATCCCGGCAGCTACCCCAACAATATTTCACATCCTGATTTATTTTGGTCCTGGAGTCATGTGACCCTAAATATTGTAACTGACCCTGGGCATATCGATTCCCCCCGTGCTGGCTAGTACTGCAGCTTCCTGCCTCTGCCTATGAAACCCTTCACAATCTATCATTATCCACATCGTCGCTACCATCGGTTAGGGGAAAAGAACCATACACTCCATAATCATATGCTTATGTGTGTTTGTGAGGTCTTGAATGCATTGCTGCAATACATGATTATTTTATAACTGTATTTTCCATTTTATTTATCTGCAGGTGAAACTTTTGTGTGTGTATTCTGTGGTCACTATCTCTGTGTTTCCTTAACACCATTTTAGCAAAGGAGAAAAGAAAGCCCTGTCACCATTGTAATGAGAGGTATTTATATCAGTTACCTGGGAGTAAACCACCGTGATCTCCTCCCCTCATGTCTCATTCCCAGAAGACAGGTGTGTTTTCGGCGCGTATGTGTGACTGTGGCTGTGCTGATGGGCGCGTATGGCTGCATGGCAGCTCTAATTTGCATTGGTAAGAACAAACCTACTGTGGTTCTGTAGCTGGCACGAGTGCTCATATACGGGTAAGAGGACAGGAAAAGCACAGGATGTGGACGCACACGTGTGTGAGCGAGGGGAGGGACAGAAAAAAGTCGAGCGTGTTGAGGGTGGGAGAGACAAAGAGCGTAAATTGAAGGGAAATGATGAGCGATGAGTCTGTGTTGCACATTAGTGTTCTGCAGTTTTTCCGCCATGATTTTTTGTTTCCCTGGCTCACGTGCGCGCGTGTGTGTGTGTGTATGTGTGTGTGTGCATGTGTGTGTAGCCCTGGGGTCCAGTCCTTATCTGTACGCGCAAAATTTGTGACAAAATGCCCTTAGAAATTTTTACACCCTTTCACAAGCGACCTTAGAAACTGTGTGTGTTTGTGTGTGCACGTGCGTGATTGTGCACTTGTGGGTATGTTTGTGTGTGCATTATACCTACATGATTGAGGCAGTGCATACAGCTATATACATACTTGTGTATATATGTGCGCGGGTGATATATAGTGGTTGGTGGGGTGGGGGGGCTGGGGCCGTATCCATGGTAACGCTCAACTGCCACCCCCACTGGGTCCTAAAAGACAAAGCCCCTCACACAGACATAGACACACACACACACACACACACACACACACACACACATGCACGCAGCGCTACAGGGCCAGCTGAGCCAGATCAATATTTTTCCCCATTTAAAGAACAGAATTCAGAGAATGGCTTTGCAGCACTCAGGCTGCAGCCCTGCGTTAGACCTTGGGATTTTACACTAAACACCCAATCTGCAAAGTGTCGGGGTCTTTTTTTCCTACTCTACCAGTCCAAAATCTATCCAGGCCTGAATCTTTCCTACTGTATTGATGGATCTTTTCAGCTTTCTGGACCTCTGCCTGGCTCTCTATCTTTGTCTGACTAACCCCGGTAATCCTCTCTATATTTTCTTTTTCCTCTACTTTTAACATTTCTTCCAACTGCGTGCGTGGTGTGACTGACAGGTTCAGATTGCATTCAGTTTCCCCGCTCTTTGTCCCACCCTGTGGCTGACCACAGCTCAAGCCCTGGCAGGTTCCTTTTTGTTCCCTTGGGGCATTTCAACCCATCTCTGTGGCTGAAGGGCTGGACTGGCCTTGGCCCAGTGGCCCTGCTGGCTGCCTGAAGGCTCAGCGGAAGGGATGAGGGGGGCCCCACACTGAGTGGGTGGGTCTAACTGGATGAGGGCTCCCTCTAGCAATCTCAGGCTGCAACAGCAGGGGGAACAACCGGTAAAGAATAATTCATTGAGTGAACATAAAGAAGATTAGAACTGATAATTTCAGATTCACTAATTATTCCTTGTAAAGCGTATGATACAGCGCATGAGATGATCGCGCACGTGAGCAAGAGCGCATTTGTGCTTACAGACACAATTAAATGCAAAATCACACGTCGAGAATTGCCCAGGGCTGATTGGTGCATCCTGTTTGTGCAGCAGCCACGGGAGGTTTCCGAGGCCTCAGCAGTTCAATATCCTGACAGCCCCAGCCTGTGAGCATTGTGAGCGCCTGCATTCATTAAACACATCCCAAGTAGCCGCCTGTCACTCTCGCCTCCTCCAAATGGAATAATTTATTGCGCCGTGATTTTGTTTGCTCGGATCCTTTACAGACGCGCGCGACAGGTCCGCGATCGCACGGAGGAAACTGATAATTGATTTCATCAGGAAACAAAGCAGAGGTCCGCGCGGAGCAGAGAGCTGGAGATTGGAGGGGCCTTCACCTGAGTGGGTCCATTTTCTACATAATCCTCCACAATCATCCTCCAGTCATCGCCACGCTACTGCAGAGCCTCGGTGACACACGGAAGATTACTGTGCAATGCTCTCTCATTAGATGTTAACACTCAGTGACCTGTCAAGTGCTCTCCAACAAAGGTCCAGCAGTCTGAGCGGGCACTAATGAGAGGACAGCGCATACGTGGAATGAAAAGTCAATCCTGCGCTTCGAAAACGGATCAGCCATTTTTTAATGTGTTGCTGGTGACCCAGAATGGAGGAATGAAGCCGTGGTAACACTCCGACAGTAAATGTCAACACAGCGCACTTCCAACACCACCAGCCGCCTTAGGAGATGCTTCTAGACCAATCTGCTTTGGTGCGAAGACACACACACAAGTCCTGCAATCCTCAAAATGATGGGCTCTGAACAACCATTTCTTTTTTTTTTAACAAGATGGCACATCATCCCTTCCTCTGAATCTCTCTGCTCTTTCTCCTGTATGTTAGGGAGTGAGATTTGCCACCAGTAATGCAGCAAATCAACTTTTAAAGAAATGAGCTGTGCTGAGGTGCTAAATGTGGAACAGTGTGAGGACAGAAGGACATATGTTCACTGGTGAATTTATATTTTTGTGTTGCTTGTGGTTCAACTGAATTCGGAAACAAAATTCTAAATACTATATTGATGATCACTATGCATCATGCTATTAAAGAGGTTACTGTTAGCCATGAAGGGTTAAATTACCTCCGAGACAGACAGGAAACCATTAATGATACAGCACTTTAACTGGTTACTCGCTCCTTATTTGATTTGTTTCATTACGTTCTCAAAACAAATACAACCTTTTGCAGGATATCGCAACATTCCCTTCAGCTACACATGTGCACAGCAGCAATGTCGTTTAGTATTCCCCTCGCTGACCTATTAGGGCGCCATTTCTCTGGCCTGTTTGTGGCGGCGCTTCTTCCATCAGCCTCCGCCAAGGTTTCCTCCTGAAGTGAGGAGTCAAGATATACAGAGCGGCAAGACACAGCCATATTTCAGAGGGTAGAGGGAATTGTGTGTGTTTGTGCGCTGTCATGCGTGTGCACGTCCAAGGGTGAGCGCAGAGACATGTTTATCAGCACACACAGACAGGGGAAAGAGGAGCTGCTGGTGAAGTGGCAGGTTAAGGGGACAGAGTGAGGCAGGACCATTGGATGTTTGACAAGGAGACGAGGGACACGTTGCTGGGTGTCAGGGGGTAGTGATGTTTAGGGTGTGTGTCTGTGTGTGTGTGTGTGCGTGTGCTTGCCACTGACACCTTGAGGTGTGGCAGACAGACACAGCTGCCTGTAGATAATGTGCGCTGGATGAGTCAAAATGGCTTCACGGCACAAACAACTCATATTAAAGGTGAATCGCAGATGCTTTTTAGTAAACAAGCAACATCATCTTCAGAGTTGGAATTCGAGTGCAAGAGTGGCAAATAAAAGAGCCGACGACTAATGGAGGTACAGCATTCTTGGTTCTTCTCCTAGTGTGTCTCTGACCTGCCAAGGTGAACACTATAGAGAGTGTTCTGTGGATCCTTCCACCAGCTCATCTGTGGAACTAGTTGGGTCTGTGTTTCTCGTCCACGGCTGGTTCTTTTGCCATAAATGAATGCTCAGATAAAAGAAGAGAAGGAAGATTACCAGTGAAAGACTTTTTAAATGTTCTTCAGGATGCTCTTCACACTGGACATGGAACTCCTCCTTTTTCCCCATTATGGGGTGAATATATTCTAAACCTTGGCTAAAAGAACTACAGGTGGGGTAGATTCCACTTGGTTCTATTGGTCTAGCTTCAGGTTGGGGCTGCCCGATGTGAGCTGCCTCTATTGTGGAAGACATTTTAGTCATGTCCTTTCAGAGCCTCACAAGCAACCTACAGTTTTAATGGAGAGAATTTCTAACTTTGGAGCCCAAAATGAAGCCATAGACCTGATTATTGGGTTTCCGAGCATAAATAGTCAGCATAATTTAATTGACGTAAGGCAGACAGACACCAGCCTGCCTGAAGTTTGCATTTTTTTGGTTTTTAAACATTTGTCGTGAGTCAGATATAATAAATGAGCGCAAGAATTTTCAATATTTAATGATCTTAAAGTTTGAAGCATGCGGGTGCCTTTAGGCTGAATCATTTTCTGTTTCTTTAAGTTTGATACGTATGCAACACCTTCAACTTTACACGCCACAACAGCCTGCAGCTGTTTTTACAGGGTTACACAAAAGCTTGCGGCAGTGTGAAAAAGCCATTGATATCCGCCATGTGGGTGGAGTCAGTGGTCGGAGGATGCTTAACGGAGGTCAGAGGAAGAAAGACTTGAACTTTAAACAGCAACAGTGTAAAAAAATCCAGCTCAGCATTCCGTTTTACCACATTTCTACGGTGAAACCCTCCGATTTGTGCGCGTGCGTCCACTACGACTCGTCAGCCTTTTCCCCCACTGGGTCTCACTAAATGTGTGTGGCTAATTTTAAATGGCAAAGAATAAAATGTGAGCAGAGATCAGCGGCGTCATTTATTAGCCTCCCTTTCATTCTGCAACAGGAAGCTGCAGCAGTGCCCAGATCAGCTTTTATTGTTTTATGGTTCCTCAAATAAAAACGTGAATCATCTGGCTTTCTAAAGTGCAACGTTTAATAATATCTGAGTGACTGTTTCTGCCTGCGTCTGCACTCCCAGCGAATTAGTGTGTGTGTGTGTGTGCACATGTGTGTGTTCTGGGGAAAAGAGACATAATAAGACTGTGTGTGAGCCGTGGCAGGTATGAATGACCGTGTGTGTGTGTGGAGAGTTGTTGCAAGTGTGTGTTAGGGTCCATCAGTAGATGATGGTTGATTAAAGTGCTTGTGTCTGAATGTTGCTCAGACTGTGCTGCAGGCATCACACAAACAAGATTTACACACAGGCAGACTCTCCAGGTGTTGCTTCTCATCCGTCTCCTTTTCCTCTGTCCTCCTGAAGCGCATTAGCTGAATGTTTGGGATGTAAATATATGCTAGCTATAGAATATGCACCAATACAGGAGCACATAACTGGCTTTTCCTTTTAGAGGACCAGACATTTTAGTGCACGGAAATCCAATTAGGTTGTCTTGTGTGCTGGGATGAAGCAACAATTCTGTCTGGCACCAGCAAACACACCTGGTTAAAAGTTTTCAGTGTTCTTTGAAATGTGTGCGGGTCAGCGCCTTTTTCTAGACATTACTTCTTTCAGGGTGTAATTGCAACCTCTGCTGATGAAGATCAGCAATATCTGCAGTCCTGTCTCCCTCCGCCATCACCCACCCCAGCTGCGGAGACATCCTCATTGCTGCGTATGACACGCATCAAATAACAAAGAGTTAATTGTGACGCAGAGAAATCAAAGGTAGACCCTCCATCATCTGGTGGGAGACTTCAGCAGGGATGCTGGTGGAGGGTCTTCAGTCGCTGCTTTAACTGGGTTGTGCTAGCGACAATGTTCGTAGCTACAAACTTAGCTATCAATGCTTGTGCTCAAGTTGTCCTGAGGAAAAAGCATTTCAGGGTAAGTTCTGAACATGATGCCCATCTGCTTTGCTAAGATTTCTACCATTCTAGAGAAAAACAAAAATTCTCTTCGCTCCTGTATGAAATTCTGTATGATTTTGCTCTGTGATGAACAGTTCGTGACTGAACGAGGCAGCACAACGTTGAAATAACGCAAAGAGGTTTTCCTTTACAAAAACAGGATCACTTTCCTGCAATTCACCTCAAACCCGATTACACCATTACATTTCTATTGCTGGATGTTTCTGGCCACAGACTGGCGAGAGAGAACAATTGTCCATCTCATCACTTACCTTTTCCCTTCATCAGCCTCTCTCTCGCTCTCTCTCTCTTTCTCCCTCCTCCATTGCTGAAACAATCATCAATTACCCTTATCCCTGTTATCCTTCCCTCAATCTCTCTCCATCTTCCAGGTCCATCCAGGAGAGTGGTTCCCTCTGCTTGCTTGCGGGCCACCCAACCCCCTCCTCTGTCAGTCAACACAGCTCTGAGAGACTGACAGCTCCATGTGCAAATCAATAATAATCTTCAGACAGTGTAATCCTATACCTGAGGATATTCTTTTACGGACCAATAACGTTCCGTTTCTTTTGTGCACCTTTTGACATATTCAGCATAGAAATGCAGCAATTAGTGGTTCCAGACAAGAGAAAATAAACTTATGTAGGTATTTAAACCCACTGTGGTGACCTGGCTGTCACCGAGGTTAAGGTCACCTCCCGTGATGAATGAGCTGATTTACGTGACAACGTTGATATACATCCAACCTCTTTTCCGTTAGGGTTGAAATACTCAAGGAGAAGACCCTGCTTTAGAACATCTTGACCATGTGCCCAAACCATAGCTCTTTAATATAAATATTTCTTCTTTCACAGCTCCCTTTCTTAGTCTATTATAGAACCATCCATCCCAAGATTGAATCCGAAATCCACGTTCCTGCATCCATCTTTGCCTCCTGAAGAGCTTCATGTGGGAACACAAATGTCAGTATTTTAGCAGCGATCAGAAAAACTTCTTAAATTCTGTGGGGGAACTCGCCGTGTGGGTGTGTTCGATGGGCAGAAAGAACAACTGAAACAATTTGCACAATGCAAACCAAAGCTGCGTGATTAAAGTATGGCTTTAAAAAAACGGAGTCTGAAAGGCAGCAGTCCATCAATACCATGATTGCAAGGTGAAACATGTCACTTTGTCTGCACCTTCATGCTGGCTTGCACAAAATATCACTTTGTCCTCAAGTTCACGGTCAAAAACAACGCTGAACTGTTCTCCTTCCCTGCATGCCTGTCTACAGCCGCGCGTCTCGTGTCAAGTGGCTTTTGTAAAAGGATGTTGGAGAATGGAATTGAGATCGGCGTGGGCGGAGGAGGAGGCTTGTTTTGTAAAGCGGAATGAAGAAGCGAGCAAACTGAAGGAACTCACTTTGTTGTTCACGCCTCTTCTTTCTCCCCAGTTAATCCACTTGCTCTCACTCAGCTTCCCCTGCGTGCAGGTCCCTCAGATTCTATCTCCATCTGCCTTAATTATAAAGACCCCCACCCCCTATTCTCTCAGCCTCGCAATCACATACACACTCGGAACACACTGCCCACTGGTGTAATTCATGCTGCCTGGGGGGGTCATGGGAGATTATGAGTGGGATCGATCAATTTGATGGTTCACACACACCAACGTTCGTGCGCACATGTGCAACCTCATCATCGATGAGGGCCTCCTTACCTCCCCTCTCCTACTGAGGGACATCCTGCAGCTAATGAGGACACACAAACACCGTTGACGATATCGACCACCTTAGCTTAACAAGGTACTTCATATATGGACCCGCTAGAAGACCATCAGCATGAAGACTCGCTGCTCCACGCCGCCTCCACCACGGGAAAGTGGAGTTAAAAACACAATTAGCACACGGTGACATCTTGCCCACTGTTTTCACTTCCTGGACTGTTCGTGGAGTTTGTTGAGCGGGTTTTGCGTCAAACCATAAATTTTACATTAACGTCAAAATAATGAAGCACCTGGCGCAGTGGTGCCACAGCAGTCGTGTTTACTATAAGTATGGGAACAGACTTATTGCATGGTGACGTGCTAAAAATGAACAGCACGTTCGCTGCTTAGCTTCTTCTTCTTATTGGCATTGCTCTTGGTGGCCTGAGGTACATTTGGGGAACGGGCCACACTTACGGATGTCGTTTGGTGGTTATATTTGTTGTAATATTTGAATTACTGGTGCCAGTGGGTGGACAAATAAACGATAAGCTTGTGGCATCATACACAAAAATCCAATTTCACAAACTCCAAATCAAGATCAGCTATAGGTGCAGAAAGGCTTTAACACACCTGTGCACAGCAGTGCGATAATAACAAAACCATCAGAACATCAGTCTGAATTGTCTGTTGTTGATGGCACATAGACATGTCAACACATGTATGTGTGTGAGTTCTGTGTGTGTGCACACGTGTGATGTATAGCTTATGGAAGCTGACGGCTGGTGGTCAGAGCAGGTGTCAGGTTGCTGCTGGGAGCCTGAAAGAGTCTCGGAGGGGGGCAGGGGGACAGGTCAGCCAACCTGACCTACTGTACAGAATCACTGTCCTCATAAAAGAGCAGATCGGCATCAAAGCAACAGCCAGTTGTTTGATTCAAAACATATATGTGGTATATAAAGTGTGCAACATATAGTCTGCTTAAAAAAATCGACCCTGTTGGCTGAGTGGTCAACAAATGTGGACGCTGCAATGATCCGTACACGAAGTAAGTAATCGTTCTAAAGCTAATAGTTTTAGCTTTTCAAAATGAGTCAAATGTTTGTCAACACTGTCCCAACCCACAAGCCAGAAAACACAGACCCAGAACCTGAGTGACCTGAATTAATCTGTGCCAGCAGTAAAGATCATATCGATTGCCATCAACATTGCTGCCAGCTAAGATGTTAACAATCATTTCATTCATGATGAATTGCCTCCAGAACAGCTGGATTATGGTTCAGGACAAAAAGCCGGGTAGATGTGAGGTAAATTCTGCTGGCTGAAGCTGGTTGTCAGGTGAATGTGAGACAAAAACATGTCCAGCTGATAGCTGCAGCAGAGTTTTCAAATCCTCCAGAACAGATTATATCACTTATTCAACCTCGGGGAAACGAGACAGCATTTCGACTCATCTGAGACTTCGTCTGAGACTCTCATAGACACCAGTTTGTTTCCTTCAGGTGAAGCAAATTCCACAAAAAGAAACAACATTTTGTTAGGTCTGCTAATCAGGATGTCGTGCCAACAGTTGAAGAAGTTAGATTAAGCCCTTACAAGCCGGAGTTTGTTCATCTTCACCGTGCTGGTGGGAGACAGAAGACCACTCCTCCTCCCATATCGACATGGCGTGCCCTTTC